>NW_026529696.1:0-60925 GCF_028500815.1 Rissa tridactyla | reverse complement strand
GCGGCCGTCAGCCTCGGCAACAACGGCGCCCATGTGGCGCCGCCGCGCCAGCCTGCGAAGCATTTTCCGGTAGGGGCCGCGGCTCTGGCGACAGCTCCCACGTGCGAAGAGCAGGAGGGAAAGCCGTGCCTCGTTGGAAAGCTCTTTGGCAGCCGCTCGCGTGGCCCCACAGTCCGTGGGGCTGCGGGCTTTCCGGCGGCCGTCAGCCTCGGCGACAACCTGCGGACCAAGTGGCGCCGCCGCGCCAGCCTGCGAAGCATTTTCCGGTAGGGCCGCGGCTCTGGCGACAGCTCCCACGCCCGAAGAGCCAGGAGGGAAAGCCGTGCCTCGTTGGAAAGCTCTTGGCAGCCGCTCGCGTGGCCCACAGCCCGTGGGTCCGCGGGCTTTCCGGCGGCCGTCAGCCTCGGCAACACCGGCGCCCATGTGGCGCCGCCACGCCAGCCTGCGAAGCATTTTCGGTAGGGCCGCGGCTCTGGCGACAGCTCCCACGCGCGAAGAGCCAGGAGGGAAAGCCGTGCCTCGTTGGAAAGCTCTTTGGCAGCCGCTCGTGTGGCCCCACAGTCCGTGGGGCTGCGGGCTTTCCGGCGGCCGTCAGCCTCGGCGACACTGCGACCAAGTGGCGCCGCCGCGCATCCTGCGAAGCATTTTCTGGTAGGGCGCGGCTCTGGCGACAGCTCCCACGCCCGAAGAGCCAGGAGGGAAAGCCGTGCCTCGTTGGAAAGCTCTTTGGCAGCCGCTCGCATGGCCCCACAGACCGTGGGTCTGCGGGCTTTCCGGCGGCCGTCAGACTCGGCGACACCTGCGACCACGTGGCGCCGCCGCGCCAGCCTGCGATGCATTTTCCGGTAGGGCCGCGGGCTCTGGCGACAGCTCCCACGCCCGAAGAGCCAGGAGGGAAAGCCGTGCCTCGTTGGAAAGCTCTTTGGCAGCCGCTCGCGTGGCCCCACAGCCCGTGGGGGCTGCGGGCTTTCCGGCGGCCGTCAGCCTCGTCGACACCTGCGACCAAGTGGCGCCGCCTCGCCAGCCTGCGAAGCATTTTGCGGTAGGGCCGCGGCTCTGGCGACAGCTCCCACGCCCGAAGAGCCAGGAGGGAAAGCCGTGCCTCATTGGAAAGCCCTTTGGCAGCCGCTCGCGTGGCCCCACAGCCCGTGGGGCTGCGGGCTTTCTGGCGGCCGTCAGCCTCGCCGCCACCGGCGCCCACGTGGCACCGCCACGCCAGCCTGCAAAGCATTTTCCGGTAGGGCCGCGGCTCTGGAGACATCTCCCACACCCCGAAGAGCCAGGAGGGAAAGCCGTGCATCGTTGGAAAGCTCTTGGCAGCCGCTCGCGTGGCCCCACAGCCCGTGGGGCTGCGGGCTTCCTGGCGGCCGTCAGCCTTCGGGGGCGACACCTGCGACCACGTGGCGCCGCCGTGCCAGCCTGCGAAGCATTTCCGGTAGGCCGCGGCTGTGGCGACAGCTCCCACGCCCGAAGAGCCAGGAGGGAAAGCCGTGCCTCGTTGCAAAGCTCTTTGGCAGCCGCTCGCGTGGCCCACAGCCCGTGGGTCCGCGGGCTTTCCGGCGGGCCGTCAGCCTCGGCAAAACCGGCGCCCATGTGGCCGCCGCCGCGCCAGCCTGCGAAGCATTTTCCGGTAGGGCCGCGGCTCTGGCGACAGCTCCCACGCCCGAAGAGCCAGGAGGGAAAGCCGTGCCTCGTTGGAAAGCTCTTTGGCAGCCGCTCGCGTGGCCCCACAGCCCGTGGGGCTGCGGGCTTTCCGGCGGCCGTCAGCCTCGGCGACACCTGCGACCAAGTGGCGCCGCCTCGCCAGCCTGCGAAGCATTTTCCGGTGAGGGGCCGCGGCTGTGGCGACAGCTCCCACGCCCGAAGAGCCAGGAGGGAAAGCCGTGCCTCATTGGAAAGCCCTTTGGCAGCCGCTCGCGTGGCCCCAGAGCCCGTGGGGCTGCGGGGCTTTCTGGCGGCCGTCAGCCTCGGCGACACCGGCGCCCATGTGGCGCCGCCGCGCCAGCCTGCGAAAGCATTTTCCGGTAGGGCCGCGGCTCTGGCGACAGCTCCCACGCCCGAAGAGCCAGGAGGGAAAGCCGTGCCTCGTTGGAAAGCTCTTTGCCAGCCGCTCGCAGGGCCCCACAGCCCGTGGGGCTGCGGGCTTTCCGGCGGCCGTCAGCCTCGGCGACACCTGCGACCAAGTGGCGCCGCCGCGCCAGCCTGTGAAGCATTTTCCGGTAGGGCCGCGGCTCTGGCGACAGCTCCATGCCCGAAGAGCCAGGAGGGGAAGCCGTGCCTCGTTGGAAAGCTCTTTGGCAGCCGCTCGCATGGCCCCACAGCCCGTGGGGCTGCGGGCTTTTCGGCGGCCGTCAGACTCGGCGACACCGGCGCCCATGGTGGCGCCGCCGCGCCAGCCTTGCGAAGCATTTCCGGTAGGGCCGCGGCTCTGGCGACAGCTCCCACGCCCGAAGAGCCAGGAGGGAAAGCCGTGCCTCGTTGGAAAGCTCTTTGGCACCCGCTCGCGTGGCCCCACAGCCCGTGGGGCTGCGGGCTTTCCGGCAGCCGGCAGCCTCGGTGACACCAGTGCCCACGTGGCGCCGCCGCGCCAGCCTGCGAAGGCATTTTCCGGTAGGGCCGCGGCTCTGGCGACAGCTCCACGCCCGAAGAGCCAGGAGGGAAAGCCGTGCCTCGTTGGAAAGCTCTTTGGCAGCGGCTCGCGTGGCTCCACAGCCCGTGGGGCTGCGGGCTTTCCGGCAGCCGGCAGCCTCGGTGACACCAGTGCCCACGTGGCGCCGCCGCTCCAGCCTGCGAAGCATTTTCCGGTAGGGCCACGGCTCTGGCGACAGCTCCCACGCCCGAAGAGCCAGGAGGGAAAGCCGTGCCTCGTTGGAAAGCTCTTTGGCAGCCGCTCGCGTGGCCCCACAGCCCGTGGTGCTGCGGGCTTTCCGGCGGCCGTCAGCCTCGGCAAAACCGGCGCCCACGTGACGCCGCCGCGCCAGCCTGCGAAGCATTTTCCAGTAGGGCCGCGGCTTTGGCGACAGCTCCCACGCCCGAAGAGCCAGGAGGGAAAGCCGTGCCTCGTTGGAAAGCTCTTTGGCAGCCGCTCGCGTGGGCCCACAGCCGTGGGCTGCGGGCTTTCCGGCGGCCATCAGCCTCGGCGACACCGGCGCCCACGTGGCGCCGCCCACAACCAGCCTGCGAAGGCATTTTCCGGTAGGGCCGCGGCTCTGGCGACAGCTCCCACGCCCGAAGAGCCAAGAGGGAAAGCCGTGCCTCGTTGGAAAGCTCTTTGGCAGGGCACTCGCGTGGCCCCAGAGCCCGTGGGGCTGCGGGCTTTCCGGCGGCCGTCAGCCTCGGCGACACCTGCGACCACGTGGCGCCGCCGCGCCATCCTGCGAAGCATTTCCGGTAGGGCCGCGGCTCTGGAGACAGCTCCCACGCCCAGAAGAGCCAGGAGGGAAAGCGTGCCTCGTTGGAAAGCTCTTTGGCAGCCGCTCGCGTGGCCCCACAGCCCGTGGGGCTGCGGGCTTCCTGGCGGCCGTCAGCCTCGGCGACACCTGCGACCACGTGGCGCCGCCGTGCCAGCCTGCGAAGCATTTTCGGTAGGGCCGCGGCTCTGCGACAGCTCCCACGCCCGAAGAGCCAGAGGGAAAGCCGTGCCTCGTTGGAAAGCTCTTTGGCAGCCGCTCGCGTGGCCCCCCAGCCCGTGGGGCTGCGGGCTTTCCGGCGGCCGTCAGCCTCGGCGACACCTGCGACCAAGTGGCGCCGCCTCGCCAGCCTGCGAAGCATTTTCCGGTAGGGCGCGGCTCTGGCGACAGCTCCCACGCCCGAAGAGCCAGGAGGGAAAGCCGTGCCTCATTGAAAGCCCTTTGGCAGCCGCTCGCGTGGCCCCACAGCCCGTGGGGCTGCGGGCTTTCTGGCGGCCGTCAGCCTCGGCCGCCACCGGCGCCCACGTGGCACCGCCACGCCAGCCTGCAAAGCATTTTCCAGTAGGGCCGCGGCTCTGGAGACAGCTCCCACGCCCGAAGAGCCAGGATGGGAAAGCCGTGCATCGTTGGAAAGCTCTTTGGCAGCCGCTCGCGTGGCCCCACAGCCCGTGGGGCTGCGGGCTTCCTGGCGGCCGTCAGCCTCGGCGACACCTGCGCCCACGTGTCGCCGCCGCACCAGCCTGCGAAGCATTTTCCGGTAGGGCCGCGGCTCTGGCGACAGCTCCCACGCCCGAAGAGCCAGGAGGGAAAGCCGTGCCTCGTTGGAAAGCTCTTTGGCAGCGGCTCGCGTGCTCCAGGCAAACAGCCGTGGGCTGCGGGCTTTCCGGCAGCCGGCAGCCTCGTGACACCAGTGGCCCACGTGGCCGCCGCCGCTCCAGCCTGCGAAGCATTTTCCGGTAGGGCCACGGCTCTGGCGACAGCTCCCACGCCCGAAGAGCCAGGAGGGAAAGCCGTGCCTCGTTGGAAAGCTCTTTGGCAGCCGCTCGCGTGGCCCCACAGCCGTGGTGCTGCGGGCTTTCCGGCGGCCGTCAGCCTCGGCAAAACCGGCGCCCACGTGACGCCGCCGCGCCAGCCTGCGAAGCATTTTCCAGTAGGGCCCGCGGCTTTGGCGACAGCTCCCACGCCCGAAGAGCCAGGAGGGAAAGCCGTGCCTCGTTGGAAAGCTCTTTGGCAGCCGCTCGCGTGGGCCCACAGCCCGTGGGGCTGCGGGCTTTCCGGCGGCCATCAGCCTCGGCGACACCGGCGCCCACGTGGCGCCGCCACACCAGCCTGCGAAGCATTTTCCGGTAGGGCCGCGGCTCTGGCGACAGCTCCCACGCCCGAAGAGCAAGAGGGAAAGCCGTGCCTCGTTGGAAAGCTCTTGGCAGGCACTCGCGTGGCCCCAGAGCCCGTGGGGCTGCGGGCTTTCCGGCGGCCCGTCAGCCTCCGGCGACACCTGCGACCACGTGGCGCCGCCGCGCCATCCTGCGAAGCATTTTCCGGTAGGGCCGCGGCTCTGGATGACAGCTCCCACGCCCGAAGAGCCAGGAGGAAAGCCGTGCCTCGTTGGAAAGCTCTTTGGCAGCCGCTCGCGTGGCCCCACAGCCCGTGGGGCTGCGGGCTTCCTGGCGGCCGTCAGCCTCGGCGACACCTGCGACCACGTGGCGCCGCCGTGCCAGCCTGCGAAGCATTTCCGGTAGGGCCGCGGCTCTGGCGACAGCTCCACGCCCGAAGAGCCAGGAGGGAAAGCCGTGCCTCGTTGGAAAGCTCTTTGGCAGCCGCTCGCGTGGCCCCCCACAGCCCGTGGGGCTGCGGGCTTTCCGGCGGCCGTCAGCCTCGGCGACACCTGCGACCAAGTGGCGCCGCCTCGCCAGCCTGCGAAGCATTTTCCGGTAGGGCCGCGGCTCTGGCGACAGCTCCCACGCCCGAAGAGCCAGGAAGGGAAAAGCCGTGCCTCATTGGAAAGCCCTTGGCAGCCGCTCGCGTGGCCCCACAGCCCGTGGGGCTGCGGGCTTTCTGGCGGCCGTCAGCCTCGCCGCCACCGGCGCCCACGTGGCACCGCCACGCCAGCCTGCAAAGCATTTTCCAGTAGGGCCGCGGCTCTGGAGGACAGCTCCCACGCCCGAAGAGCCAGGAGGGAAAGCCGTGCATCGTTGGAAAGCTCTTTGGCAGCCGCTCGCGTGGCCCCACAGCCCGTGGGGCTGCGGGCTTCCTGGCGGCCGTCAGCCTCGGCGACACCTGCGCCCACGTGCCGCCGCCGCACCAGCCTGCGAAGCATTTTCCGGTAGGGCCGCGGCTCTGGCGACAGCTCCCACGCCCGAAGAGCCAGGAGGGAAAGCCGTGCCTCGTTGGAAAGCTCTTTGGCAGCCGCTCGCGTGGCCCCACAGCCCGTGGGGCTGCGGGCTTTCCGGCGACCGTCAGCCTCAGCGACACCGGCTCCCATGTGGCGCCGCCGCTCTAGCCTGCGAAGCATTTTCCGGTAGGGCCACGGCTCTGGCAACAGGTCCCACGCCCGAAGAGCCAGGAGGGAAAGCCGTGCCTCGTTGGAAAGCTCTTTGGCAGCCGCTCGCGTGGCCCCACAGCCTGTGGGGCTGCGGGCTTTCCGGCGGCCGTCAGCCTCAGCGACACCGGCGCCCACGTGGCGCCGCCGCGCCAGCCTGCGAAGCATTTTCCGGTAGGGCCGCGGCTCTGGCGACAGCTCCCACACCCGAAGAGCCAGGAGGGAAAGCCGTGCCTCGTTGCAAAGCTCTTTGGCAGCCGCTCGCGTGGCCCCACAGCCCGTGGCGCTGCGGGCTTCCGGCGGCCGTCAGCCTCGGCGCCACCGGCGCCCATGTGGCACCGCCGCTCCAGGCCTGCGAAGCATTTTCCGGTAGGGCCGCGGCTCTGGCGACAGCTCCCACGCCCGAAGAGCCAGGAGGGAAAGCCGTGCCTCGTTGGAAAGCTCTTTGGCAGCCGCTCACATGGCCCCACAGCCCGTGGGGCTGCGGGCTTTCCGGCGGCCATCAGCCTCGGCGACACAGGCGACCACGTGGCGCCGCCAGGCCAGCCTGCGAAGCATTTTCCGGTAGGGCCGCGCTCTGGCGACAGCTCCCACGCCCGAAGAGCCAGAGGGAAAGCCGTGCCTCGTTGGAAAGCTCTTTGCCAGCCGCTCGCATGGTCCCCACAGCCCGTGGGGCCTGCGGGCTTTCCGGCGGCCGTCACCCTCGGCGACACCTGCGACCAAGTGGCGCCGCCGCGCCAGCCTGCGAAGCATTTTCCGGTAGGGCCGCGGCTCTGGCGACAGCTCCCATCCCGAAGAGCCAGGAGGGAAAGCCGTGCCTCATTGGAAAGCTCTTTGGCAGCCGCTCGCGTGGCCCCACAGCCCGTGGGGCTGCGGGCTTTCCGGCGGCCGTCAGCCTCGCCGCCACCGCGCCCACGTGGCACCGCCACGCCAGCCTGCAAAGCATTTTCCGGTAGGTCCCCGGCTCTGGCGACAGCTCCCACGCCCGAAGAGCCAGGAGGGAAAGCCGTGCCTCGTTGGAAAGCTCTTTGGCAGCGCTCGCGTGGCCCCACAGCCCGTGGGGCTGCGGGCTTTCCGGCGGCCGTCAGCCTCGGCGACACCGGCGCCCACGTGGCGCCGCCGCGCCAGCCTGCGAAGCATTTTCCAGGTAGGGCCGCGTCTCTGGCGACAGCTCCCACGCCCGAAGAGCCAGGAGGGAAAGCCGTGCCTCGTTGGAAAGCTCTTTGCCAGCCGCTCGCATGGCCCCACAGCCCGTGGGGCTGCGGGCTTTCCGGCGGCCGTCAGACTCGGCGACACCGGCGCCCACGTGGCGCCGCCGCGCCAGCCTGCGAAGCATTTTCCGGTAGGGCCGCAACTCTGGCGACAGCTCCCACGCCCGAAGAGCCAGGAGGGGAAAGCCGTGCCTCGTTGGAAAGCTCTTTGGCAGCCGCTCGCGTGGCCCCACAGCCCGTGGGGCTGCGGGCTTTTCGGCGGCAGTCAGCCTCGGCGACACCTGCGACCACGGTGGCACCGCCGCGCCAGCCTGCGAAGCATTTTCCGGTAGGGCCGCGGCTCTGGCGACAGCTCCCACGCCCGAAGAGCCAGGAGGGAAAGCCGTGCCTCGTTGGAAAGCTCTTTGGCAGCCGCTCACATGGCCCCACAGCCCGTGGGGCTGCGGGCTTTCCGCGGCCATCAGCCTCGGCGACACAGGCGACCACGTGGCGCCGCCAGGCCAGCCTGCGAAGCATTTTCCGGTAGGGCCGCGGCTCTGGCGACAGCTCCCACGCCCGAAGAGCCAGGAGGGAAAAGCCGTGCCTCGTTGGAAAGCTCTTTGCCAGCCGCTCGCATGGCCCCACAGCCCGTGGGGCTGCGGGCTTTCCGGCGGCCGTCACCCTCGGCGACACCTGCGACCAAGTGGCGCCGCCGCGCCAGCCTGCGAAGCATTTTCCGGTAGGGCCGCGGCTCTGGCGACAGCTCCCATGCCCGAAGAGCCAGGAGGGAAAGCCGTGCCTCATTGGAAAGCTCTTTGGCAGCCGCTCGCGTGGCCCCACAGCCCGTGGGGGCTGCGGGCCTTTCCGGCGGCCGTCAGCCTCGCCGCCACCGGCGCCCACGTGGCACCGCCACGCCAGCCTGCAAAGCATTTTCCGGTAGGTCCCCGGCTCTGGCGACAGCTCCCACGCCCGAAGAGCCCAGGAGGAAAGCCGTGCCTCGTTGGAAAGCTCTTTGGCAGCCGCTCGCGTGGCCCCACAGCCCGTGGGGCTGCGGGCTTTCCGGCGGCCGTCAGCCTCGGCGACACCGGCGCCCACGTGGCGCCGCCGCGCCAGCCTGCGAAGCATTTTCCGGTAGGGCCGCGTCTCTGGCGACAGCTCCCACGCCCGAAGAGCCAGGAGGGAAAGCCGTGCCTCGTTGGAAAGCTCTTTGCCAGCCGCTCGCATGGCCCCACAGCCCGTGGGGCTGCGGGCTTTCCGGCGGCCGTCAGACTCGGCGACACCGGCGCCCACGTGGCGCCGCCGCGCCAGCCTGCGAAGCATTTTCCGGTAGGGCCGCAACTCTGGCGACAGCTCCCACGCCCGAAGAGCCAGGAGGGAAAGCCGTGCCTCGTTGGAAAGCTCTTTGGCAGCCGCTCGCGTGGCCCCACAGCCCGTGGGGCTGCGGGCTTTTCGGCGGCAGTCAGCCTCGGCGACACCTGCGACCACGTGGCACCGCCGCGCCAGCCTGCGAAGCATTTTCCGGTAGGGCCGCGGCTCTGGCGACAGCTCCCACGCCCGAAGAGCCAGGAGGGAAAGCCGTGCCTCGTTGGAAAGCTCTTTGGCAGCCGCTCGCGTGGCCCCACAGCCCGTGGGTCTGCGGGCTTTCCGGCGGCCGTCAACCTCTGCGACACCGGCGTTCACGTGGCGCCGCCACGCCAGCCTGCAAAGCATTTTCCGGTAGGGCCGCGGCTCTGGCGACAGCTCCCACGCCCGAAGAGCCAGGAGGGAAAGCCGTGCCTCGTTGGAAATCTCTTTGGCAGCCGCTCGCGTGGCCCCACAGCCCGTGGGGCTGCGGGCTTTCTGGCGGCCGTCAGCCTCGGCGACACCGTCGCCCACTTGGCGCCGCCGCTCCAGCCTGCGAAGCATTTTGCGGTAGGGCCGCGGCTCTGGAGACAGCTCCCACGCGCGAAGAGCCAGGAGGGGAAAGCCGTGCCTCGTTGGAAAGCTCTTTGGCAGCCGCTCACGTGGCCCCACAGCCCGTGGGGCTGCGGGCTTTCCGGCGGCCATCAGCCTCGGCGACACAGGCGCCCACGTGGCGCCGCCGCGCCAGCCTGCGAAGCATTTTCCGGTAGGGCCGCGGCTCTGGCGACAGCTCCCACGCCCCGAAGAGCCAGGAGGGAAAGCCGTGCCTCGTTGGAAAGCTCTTTTGCAGCCGCTCACATGGCCCCACAGCCCGTGGGGCTGCAGGCTTTCCGGTGGCCGTCAGCCTCGGCAACACCGGCGCCCACGTGGCGCCGCCACGCCAGCCTGCGAAGCTTTTTGCGGTAGGGCCGCGGCTCTGGCGACAGCTCCCACGCCCGAAGAGCCAGGAGGGAAAGCCGTTCCTCGTTGGAATGCTCTTTGGCAGCCGCTCGCTGGCCCCACAGCCCGTGGGGCTGCGGGCTTTTTGGCGGCTGACATCCTCGGCGACACCAGTGCCCACGTGGTGCCGCCGCGCCAGCCTGCGAAGCATTTTCCGGTAGGGCCGCGACTCTGGCGACAGCTCCCACGCCTGAAGAGCCAGGAGGGAAAGCCGTGTCTCGTTGGAAAGCTCTTTGGCAGCCGCTCGCGTGGCCCCACAGCCCGTGGGGCTGTGGCCTTTCCGGCGGCCGTCAGCCTCGGCGACACCAGTGCCCACGTGGTGCCACCGCGCCAGCCTGCGAAGCATTTTCGGGTAGGGCCGCGGCTCTGGCGACAGCTCCCACGCCCGAAGAGCCAGGAGGGAAAGCCGTGCCTCGTTGGAAAGCTCTTTGGCATCCGCTCGCGTGGCCCCACAGCCCGTGGGGCTGCGGGCTTTCCGTCGGCCGTCAGACTCGGCGACACCTGCGACCATGTAGCGCTGCCGCGCCAGCCTGCGAAGCATTTTCCGGTAGGGCCGCGGCTCTGGCGACAGCTCCCACGCCCGAAGAGCCAGGAGGGAAAGCCGTGCCTCGTTGGAAAGCTCTTTGGCAGCCGCTCACATGGCCCCACAGCCCGTGGGGCTGCGGGCTTTCCGGCGGCCATCAGCGTCGGCGACACAGGCGCCCACGTGGCGCCGCCGAGGCCAGCCTGCGAAGCATTTTCCAGTAGGGCCGCGGCTCTGGCGACAGCTCCCACGCCCGAAGAGCCAGGAGGGAAAGCCGTGCCTCGTTGGAAAGCTCTTTGGCAGCCGCTCGCGTGGCCCCACAGCCCGTGGGGCTGCGGGCTTTCCGGCGGCCGTCAGCCTCGGCGACACCTGCGACCACGTGGCGCCGCCGCGCCAGCCTGCGAAGCATTTTCCGGTAGGGCCGCGGCTCTGGTGACAGCTCCCACGCCCGAAGAGCCAGGAGGGAAAGCCGTGCCTCGTTGGAAAGCTCTTTGGCAGCCGCTCGCGTGGCCCCACAGCCCGTGGGGCTGCGGGCTTTCCGGCGGCCGTCAGACTCGGCGACACCTGCGACCACGTGGCGCCGCCGCGACAACCTGCGAAGCATTTTCCTAATAGGGCCGCGGCTCTGGCGACAGCTCCCACGCCCGAAGAGCCAGGAGGGAAAGCCGTGCCTCCTTGGAAAGCTCTTTGGCAGCCGCTCGCGTGGCCCCACAGCCCGTGGGGCTGCGGGCTTTCCGGCGGCCGTCAGCCTCGGCGACACCGGCGCCCATGTGGCGCCGCCGCTCCAGCCTGCGAAGCATTTTCCGGTAGGGCCGCGGCTCTGGCGACAGCTCCCACGCGCGAAGAGCCAGGAGGGAAAGCCGTGCCTCGTTGGAAAGCACTTTGGCAGCCGCTCGCATGGCCCCACAGCCCATGGGGCTGCGGGCTTTCCGGCGGCCGTCAGCCTCGGCGACACCTGCGACCACGTGGCGCCGCCGCGCCAGCGTGTGAAGTATTTTCCGGTAGGGCCGCAACTCTGGCGGCAGCTCCCACGCCCGAAGAGCCAGGAGGGAAAGCCGTGTTTCGTTGGAAAGCTCTTTGGCAGCCGCTCGCGTGGCCCCACAGCCCGTGGGGCTGCGGGCTTTCCGGCGGCCGTCAGACTCGGCGACACCTGCGCCCACATGGCGCCGCCGCGCCAGCCTGCGAAGCATTTTGCGGTAGGGCCGCGGCTCTGGCGACAGCTCCCACGCCCGAAGAGCCAGGAGGGAAAGCCGTGCATCGTTGGAAAGCTCTTTGGCAGCCGCTCGTGTGGCCCCACAGCCCGTGGGGCAGCGGGCTTTCCGTCGGCCGTCAGACTCGGCGACACCGGCGCCCACGTGGTGCCGCCGCGCCAGCCTGTGAAGCATTTTCCGGTAGGGCCGCGGCTCTGGCGACAGCTGCCACGCCCGAAGAGCCAGGAGGGAAAGCCATGCATCGTTGGAAAGCTCTTTGGCAGCCGCTCGCGTGGCCCCACAGCCCGTGGGGCTGCGGGCTTTCCGGCGGCCGTCAGCCTCGGCGACACCTGCGACCACGTGGCGCCGCCGCGCCAGCCTGCGAAGCATTTTCCGGTAGGTCCGCGGCTCTGGCGACAGCTCCCACGCCCGAAGAGCCAGGAGGGAAAGCCGTGCCTCGTTGGAAAGCTCTTTGGCAGCCGCTCGCGTGGCCCCACAGCCCGTGGGGCTGCGGGCTTTCCGGCGGCCGTCAGACTCGGCGACACCTGCGACCACGTGGCGCTGCCACGCCAGCCTGCGAAGCATTTTGCGGTAGGGCCGCGGCTCTGGCGACAGCTCCCACGCCCGAAGAGCCAGGAGGGAAAGCCGTGCCTCGTTGGAAAGCTCTTTGGCAGCCGCTCGCGTGGCCCCACAGCCCGTGGGGCTGCGGGCTTTCCGGCGGCCGTCAGACTCGGCGACACTTGCGACCACGTGGCGCTGCCACGCCAGCCTGCGAAGCATTTTCCGGTAGGGCCGCGGCTCTGGCGACAGCTCCCACGCCCGAAGAGCCACGAGGGAAAGCCGTGCCTTGTTGGAAAGCTCTTTGGCATCCGCTCGCGTGGCCCCACAGCCCGTGGGGCTGCGGGCTTTCCGGCGGCCGTCGTCCTCGGCGACACCAGCGCCCACGTGGCGCTGCCGCGCCAGCCTGCGAAGCATTTTCCGGTAGGGCCGCGGCTCTGGCGACAGCTCCCACGCCCGAAGAGCCAGGAGGGAAAGCCGTGCCTCGTTGGAAAGTTCTTTGGCAGCCGCTCGCGTGGCCACACAGCCCGTGGGGCTGCGGGCTTTCCGGCGGCCGTCAGCCTCAGCGACACCGGCGCCCACGTGGCGCCGCCGCGCCAGCCTGCGAAGCATTTTCCGGTAGGGCCGCAACTCTGGCGACAGCTCCCACGCCCGAAGAGCCAGGAGGGAAAGCCGTGCCTCGTTGGAAAGCTCTTTGGCAGCCGCTCGCGTGGCCCCACAGCCCGTGGGGCTGCGGGCTTTCCGGCGGCCATCAACCTCGGGGACACAGGCGCCCACGTGGCGCCGCCGCGCCAGGCTGCGAAGCATTTTGCGGTAGGGCCGCGGCTCTGGCGACAGCTCCCACGCCCGAAGAGCCAGGAGGGAAAGCCGTGCCTCGTTGGAAAGCTCTTTGGCAGCCGCTCGCGTGGCCCCACAGCCCGTGGGGCTGCGGGCTTTCCGGCGGCCGTCAGCCTCGGCGACACCTGCGACCACGTGGCGCCGCCGCGCCAGCCTGCGAAGCATTTTCCGGTAGGGCCGCAACTCTGGCGACAGCTCCCACGCCCGAAGAGCCAGGAGGGAAAGCCGTGCCTCGTTGGAAAGCTCTTTGGCAGCCGCTCGCGTGGCCCCACAGCCCGTGGGGCTGCGGGCTTTCCGGCGGCCGTCAGACTCGGCGACACCTGCGACCACGTGGCGCCGCTGCGCCAGCCTGCGAAGTATTTTGCGGTAGGGCCGCGGCTCTGGCGACAGCTCCCACGCCCGAAGAGCCAGGAGGGAAAGCCGTTCCTCGTTGGAAAGCTCTTTGGCAGCCGCTCGCGTGGCCCCACAGCCCGTGGGACTGCGGGCTTTCCGTCGGCCGTCAGACTCGGCGACACCGGCGCCCACGTGGCGCCGCCGCGCCAGCCTGTGAAGCATTTTCCGGTAGGGCCGCGGCTCTGGCGACAGCTCCCACGCCCGAAGAGCCAGGAGGGAAAGCCGTGCCTCGTTGGAAAGCTCTTTGGCAGCCGCTCGCGTGGCCCCACAGCCCGTGGGGCTGCGGGCTTTCCGGCGGCCATCAACCTCGGGGACACTGGCGCCCACGTGGCGCCGCCGCGCCAGCCTGCGAAGCATTTTCCGGTAGGGCCGCGGCTCTGGCGACAGCTCCCACGCCCGAAGAGCCAGGAGGGAAAGCCGTGCCTCGTTGGAAAGCTCTTTGGCAGCCGCTCGCGTGGCCCCACAGCCCGTGGCGCTGCGGGCTTTCCGGCGGCCGTCAGCCTCGGCGACACCGGCGCCCATGTGGCGCCGCCGTGCCAGCCTGCGAAGCATTTTCCGGTAGGGCCGCAACTCTGGCGACAGCTCCCACGCCCGAAGAGCCAGGAGGGAAAGCCGTGCCTCGTTGGAAAGCTCTTTGGCAGCCGCTCGCGTGGCCCCACAGCCCGTGGGGCTGCGGGCTTTCCGGCGGCCGTCAGACTCGGCGACACCTGCGACCACGTGGCGCCGCTGCGCCAGCCTGCGAAGCATTTTGCGGTAGGGCCGCGGCTCTGGTGACAGCTCCCACGCCCGAAGAGCCAGGAGGGAAAGCCGTTCCTCGTTGGAATGCTCTTTGGCAGCCGCTCGCGTGGCCCCACAGCCCGTGGGGCTGCGGGCTTTCCGTCGGCCGTCAGACTCGGCGACACCGGCGCCCACGTGGCACCGCCGCGCCAGCCTGTGAAGCATTTTCCGGTAGGGCCGCGGCTCTGGCGACAGCTCCCACGCCCGAAGAGCCAGGAGGGAAAGCCGTGCCTCGTTGGAAAGTTCTTTGGCAGCCGCTGGCGTGGCCCCACAGCCCGTGGGGCTGCGGGCTTTCCGGCGGCCATCAACCTCGGGGACACTGGCGCCCACGTGGCGCCGCCGCGCCAGCCTGCGAAGCATTTTCCGGTAGGGCCGCGGCTCTGGCGACAGCTCCCACGCCCGAAGAGCCAGGAGGGAAAGCCGTGCCTCGTTGGAAAGCTCTTTGGCAGCCGCTCGCGTGGCCCCACAGCCCGTGGGGCTGCGGGCTTTCCGGCGGCCATCAACCTCGGGGACACTGGCGCCCACGTGGCGCCGCCGCGCCAGCCTGCGAAGCATTTTCCGGTAGGGCCGCGGCTCTGGCGACAGCTCCCACGCCCGAAGAGCCAGGAGGGAAAGCCGTGCCTCGTTGGAAAGCTCTTTGGCAGCCGCTCGCGTGGCCCCACAGCCCGTGGGACTGCGGGCTTTCCGGCGGCCGTCAGCCTCGGCGACACCTGCGACCACGTGGCGCCGCCGCGCCAGCCTGCGAAGCATTTTCCGGTAGGGCCGCAACTCTGGCGACAGCTCCCACGCCCGAAGAGCCAGGAGGGAAAGCCGTGCCTCGTTGGAAAGCTCTTTGGCAGCCGCTCGCGTGGCCCCACAGCCCGTGGGGCTGCGGGCTTTCCGGCGGCCGTCAGAATCGGCGACACCTGCGACCACGTGGCGCCGCTGCGCCAGCCTGCGAAGTATTTTGCGGTAGGGCCGCGGCTCTGGCGACAGCTCCCACGCCCGAAGAGCCAGGAGGGAAAGCCGTGCCTCGTTGGAAAGCTCTTTGGCAGCCGCTCGCGTGGCCCCACAGCCCGTGGGACTGCGGGCTTTCCGTCGGCCGTCAGACTCGGCGACACCGGCGCCCACGTGGCGCCGCCGCGCCAGCCTGTGAAGCATTTTCCGGTAGGGCCGCGGCTCTGGCGACAGCTCCCACGCCCGAAGAGCCAGGAGGGAAAGCCGTGCCTCGTTGGAAAGCTCTTTGGCAGCCGCTCGCGTGGCCCCACAGCCCGTGGGGCTGCGGGCTTTCCGGCGGCCATCAACCTCGGGGACACTGGCGCCCACGTGGCGCCGCCGCGCCAGCCTGCGAAGCATTTTCCGGTAGGGCTGCGGCTCTGGCGACAGCTCCCACGCCCGAAGAGCCAGGAGGGAAAGCCGTGCCTCGTTGGAAAGCTCTTTGGCAGCCGCTCGCGTGGCCCCACAGCCCGTGGCGCTGCGGGCTTTCCGGCGGCCGTCAGCCTCGGCGACACCGGCGCCCATGTGGCGCCGCCGTGCCAGCCTGCGAAGCATTTTCCGGTAGGGCCGCAACTCTGGCGAGAGCTCCCACGCCCGAAGAGCCAGGAGGGAAAGCCGTGCCTCGTTGGAAAGCTCTTTGGCAGCCGCTCGCGTGGCCCCACAGCCCGTGGGGCTGCGGGCTTTCCGGCGGCCGTCAGACTCGGCGACACCTGCGACCACGTGGCGCCGCTGCGCCAGCCTGCGAAGCATTTTGCGGTAGGGCCGCGGCTCTGGTGACAGCTCCCACGCCCGAAGAGCCAGGAGGGAAAGCCGTTCCTCGTTGGAATGCTCTTTGGCAGCCGCTCGCGTGGCCCCACAGCCTGTGGGGCTGCGGGCTTTCCGTCGGCCGTCAGACTCGGCGACACCGGCGCCCACGTGGCGCCGCCGCGCCAGCCTGTGAAGCATTTTCCGGTAGGGCCGCGGCTCTGGCGACAGCTCCCACGCCCGAAGAGCCAGGAGGGAAAGCCGTGCCTCGTTGGAAAGTTCTTTGGCAGCCGCTGGCGTGGCCCCACAGCCCGTGGGGCTGCGGGCTTTCCGGCGGCCATCAACCTCGGGGGACACTGGCGCCCACGTGGCGCCGCCGCGCCAGCCTGCGAAGCATTTTCCGGTAGGGCCGCGGCTCTGGCGACAGCTCCCACGCCCGAAGAGCCAGGAGGGAAAGCCGTGCCTCGTTGGAAAGCTCTTTGGCAGCCGCTCGCGTGGCCCCACAGCCCGTGGGACTGCGGGCTTTCCGGCGGCCGTCAGCCTCGGCGACACCTGCGACCACGTGGCGCCGCCGCGCCAGCCTGCGAAGCATTTTCCGGTAGGGCCGCGGCTCTGGCGACAGCTCCCACGCCCGAAGAGCCAGGAGGGAAAGCCGTGCCTCGTTGGAAAAGCTCTTTGGCAGCCGCTCGCGTGGCCCCACAGCCCGTGGGGCTGCGGGCTTTCCGGCGGCCGTCAACCTCGGCGACACCGGCGCCCACGTGGCGCCGCCACGCCAGCCTGCGAAGCATTTTCCGGTAGGGCCGCGGCTCTGGCGACAGCTCCCACGCCCGCAGAGCCAGGAGGGAAAGCCGTGCCTCGTTGGAAAGCTCTTTGGCAGCCGCTCACATGGCCCCACAGCCCGTGGGGCCGCGGGCTTTCCGGCGGCCGTCAGCCTCGGCAACACCGGCGCCCCATGTGGCGCTGCCGCTCCAGCCTGCGAAGCATTTTCCGGTAGGGCCGCGGCTCTGGCGACAGCTCCCACGCCCGAAGAGCCAGGAGGGAAAGCCGTGCCTCGTTGGAAAGCTCTTTGGCAGCCGCTCGCGTGGCCCCACAGCCCGTGGGGCTGCGGGCTTTTTGGCGGCTGACATCCTCGGCGACACCAGTGCCCACGTGGTGCCGCCGCGCCAGCCCGCGAAGCATTTTCCGGTAGGGCCGCGGCTCTGGCGACAGCTCCCACGCCCGAAGAGCCAGGAGGGAAAGCTGTGCCTTGTTGGAAAGCTCTTTGGCAGCCGCTCGCGTGGCCCCAGAGCCCGTGGGGCTGCGGGCTTTCCGGCGGCCGTCAACCTCGGCGACACCGGCGCCCACGTGGCGCCGCCACGCCAGCCTGCGAAGCATTTTCCGGTAGGGCCGCGGCTCTGGCGACAGCTCCCACGCCCGAAGAGCCAGGAGGGAAAGCCGTGCCTCGTTGGAAAGTTCTTTGGCAGCCGCTCGCGTGGCCCCACAGCCCGTGGGGCTGCGGGCTTTCCGGCGGCCGTCAGCCTCGGCGACACCGGCGCCCACGTGGCGCCGCCGCGCCAGCCTGCGAAGCATTTTCCGGTAGGGCTGCGGCTCTGGCGACAGCTCCCACGCCCGAAGAGCCAGGAGGGAAAGCCGTGCCTCGTTGGAAAGCTCTTTGGCAGCCACTCGCGTGGCCCCACAGCCCGTGGGGCTGCGGGCTTTCCGGCGACCGTCAGCCTTGGCGACACAAGTGCCCACGTGGAGCCGCCGCGCCAGCCTGCGAAGCATTTTGCGGTAGGGCCGCGGCTCTGGCGACAGCTCCCACGCCCAAAGAGCCAGGAGGGAAAGCCGTGCCTCGTTGGAAAGCTCTTTGGCAGCCGCTCGCGTGGCCCCACAGCCCGTGGGGCTGCGGGCTTTCCGGCGGCCGTCGGCCTCGGCAACACCGAAGCCCACGTGGCGCCGCCGCTCCAGCCCGCGAAGCATTTTCCGGTAGGGCCGCGGCTCTGGCGACAGCTCCCACGCCCGAAGAGCCAGGAGGGAAAGCCGTGCCTCGTTGGAAAGCTCTTTGGCAGCCGCTCGCGTGGCCACACAGCCCGTGGGGCTGTGGGCTTTCCGGCGGCCGTCAGCCTCGGCGACACCTGCGACCAAGTGGCGCCGCCGCGCCAGCCTGCGAAGCATTTTCCGGTAGGGCCGCAACTCTGGCGACAGCTCCCACGCCCGAAGAGCCAGGAGGGGAAAGCCGTGCCTCGTTGGAAAGCTCTTTGGCAGCCGCTCGCGTGGCCCCACAGCCCGTGGGGCTGCGGGCTTTCCGGCGGCCGTCAGACTCGGCGACACCTGCGACCACGTGGCGCCGCTGCGCCAGCCTGCGAAGCATTTTCCGGTAGGGCCGCGGCTCTGGCGACAGCTCCCACGCCCGAAGAGCCAGGAGGGAAAGCCGTGCCTCCTTGGAAAGCTCTTTGGCAGCCGCTCGCGTGGCCCCACAGCCCGTGGGGCTGCGGGCTTTCCGGCGGCCGTCAGCCTCGGCAACACCGAAGCCCACGTGGCGCCGCCGCTCCAGCCTGCGAAGCATTTTCCGGTAGGGCCGCGTCTCTGGCGACAGCTCCCACGCCCGAAGAGCCAGGAGGGAAAGCCGTGCCTCGTTGGAAAGCTCTTTGGCAGCCGCTCGCGTGGCCCCACAGCCCGTGGGACTGCGGGCTTTCCGGCGGCCGTCAGCCTCGGCGACACCTGCGACCACGTGGCGCCGCCGCGCCAGCCTGCGAAGCATTTTCCGGTAGGGCCGCGGCTCTGGCGACAGCTCCCACGCCCGAAGAGCCAGGAGGGAAAGCCGTGCCCTGTTGGAAAGATCTTTGGCATCCGCTCGCGTGGCCCCACAGCCCGTGGGGCTGCGGGCTTTCCGGCGGCCGTCGTCCTCGGCGACAGCAGCGCCCACGTGGCGCTGCCGCGCCAGCCTGCGAAGCATTTTCCGGTAGGGCCGTGGCTCTGGCGACAGCTCCCACGCCCGAAGAGCCAGGAGGGAAAGCCGTGCCTCGTTGGAAAGTTCTTTGGCAGCCGCTCGCGTGGCCCCACAGCCCGTGGGGCTGCGGGCTTTCCGGCGGCCGTCAGCCTCGGCGACACCGGCGCCCACGTGGCGCCGCCGCGCCAGCCTGCGAAGCATTTTCCGGTAGGGCTGCGTCTCTGGCGACAGCTCCCACGCCCGAAGAGCCAGGAGGGAAAGCCGTGCCTCGTTGGAAAGCTCTTTGGCAGCCACTCGCGTGGCCCCACAGCCCGTGGGGCTGCGGGCTTTCCGGCGACCGTCAGCCTTGGCGACACAAGTGCCCACGTGGAGCCGCCGCGCCAGCCTGCGAAGCATTTTCCGGTAGGGCCGCGGCTCTGGCGACAGCTCCCACGCCCGAAGAGCCAGGAGGGAAAGCCGTGCCTCGTTGGAAAGCTCTTTGGCAGCCGCTCGCGTGGCCCCACAGCCCGTGGGGCTGCGGGCTTTCCGGCGGCCGTCGGCCTCGGCAACACCGAAGCCCACGTGGCGCCGCTGCGCCAGCCTGCGAAGCATTTTCCGGTAGGGCCGCGGCTCTGGCGACAGCTCCCACGCCCGAAGAGCCAGGAGGGAAAGCCGTGCCTCATTGGAAAGCTCTTTGGCAGCCGCTCGCGTGGCCCCACAGCCCGTGGGGCTGCGGGCTTTCCGGCGGCCGTCAGCCTCGGCGACACCGGCGCCCACGTGGCGCCGCCGCGCCAGCCTGCGAAGCATTTTCCGGTAGGGCCGCGGCTCTGGCGACAGCTCCCACGCCCGAAGAGCCAGGAGGGAAAGCCGTGCCTCCTTGGAAAGCTCTTTGGCAGCCGCTCGCGTGGCCCCACAGCCCGTGGGGCTGCGGGCTTTCCGGCGGCCGTCAGCCTCGGCAACACCGAAGCCCACGTGGCGCCGCCGCTCCAGCCTGCGAAGCATTTTCCGGTAGGGCCGCGGCTCTGGCGACAGCTCCCACGCGCGAAGAGCCAGGAGGGAAAGCCGTGCCTCGTTGGAAAGCTCTTTGGCAGCCGCTCGCGTGGCCCCACAGCCCGTGGGACTGCGGGCTTTCCGGCGGCCGTCAGCCTCGGCGACACCTGCGACCACGTGGCGCCGCCGCGCCAGCCTGCGAAGCATTTTCCGGTAGGGCCGCGGCTCTGGCGACAGCTCCCACGCCCGAAGAGCCAGGAGGGAAAGCCGTGCCTCGTTGGAAAGCTCTTTGGCAGCCGCTCGCGTGGCCCCACAGCCCGTGGGGCTGCGGGCTTTCCGGCGGCCGTCAACCTCGGCGACACCGGCGCCCACGTGGCGCCGCCACGCCAGCCTGCGAAGCATTTTTCGGTAGGGCCGCGGCTCTGGCGACAGCTCCCACGCCCGCAGAGCCAGGAGGGAAAGCCGTGCCTCGTTGGAAAGCTCTTTGGCAGCCGCTCACATGGCCCCACAGCCCGTGGGTCCGCGGGCTTTCCGGCGGCCGTCAGCCTCGGCAACACCGGCGCCCATGTGGCGCTGCCGCTCCAGCCTGCGAAGCATTTTCCGGTAGGGCCGCGGCTCTGGCGACAGCTCCCACGCCCGAAGAGCCAGGAGGGAAAGCCGTGCCTCGTTGGAAAGCTCTTTGGCAGCCGCTCGCGTGGCCCCACAGCCCGTGGGGCTGCGGGCTTTTTGGCGGCTGACATCCTCGGCGACACCAGTGCCCACGTGGTGCCGCCGCGCCAGCCCGCGAAGCATTTTGCGGTAGGGCCGCTGCTCTGGCGACAGCTCCCACGCCCGAAGAGCCAGGAGGGAAAGCCGTTCCTCGTTGGAATGCTCTTTGGCAGCCGCTCGCGTGGCCCCACAGCCCGTGGGGCTGCGGGCTTTCCGTCGGCCGTCAGACTCGGCGACACCGGCGCCCACGTGGCGCCGCCGCGCCAGCCTGTGAAGCATTTTCCGGTAGGGCCGCGGCTCTGGCGACAGCTCCCACGCCCGAAGAGCCAGGAGGGAAAGCCGTGCCTCGTTGGAAAGTTCTTTGGCAGCCGCTCGCGTGGCCCCACAGCCCGTGGGGCTGCGGGCTTTCCGGCGGCCATCAACCTCGGGGACACAGGCGCCCACGTGGCGCCGCCGCGCCAGGCTGCGAAGCATTTTGCGGTAGGGCCGCGGCTCTGGCGACAGCTCCCACGCCCGAAGAGCCAGGAGGGAAAGCCGTGCCTCGTTGGAAAGCTCTTTGGCAGCCGCTCGCATGGCCACACAGCCCATGGGGCTGCGGGCTTTCCGGCGGCCGTCAGCCTCGGCGACACCTGCGACCACGTGGCGCCGCCGCGCCAGCCTGCGAAGCATTTTCCGGTAGGGCTGCGTCTCTGGCGACAGCTCCCACGCCCGAAGAGCCAGGAGGGAAAGCCGTGCCTCGTTGGAAAGCTCTTTGGCAGCCACTCGCGTGGCCCCACAGCCCGTGGGGCTGCGGGCTTTCCGGCGACCGTCAGCCTTGGCGACACAAGTGCCCACGTGGAGCCGCCGCGCCAGCCTGCGAAGCATTTTCCGGTAGGGCCGCGGCTCTGGCGACAGCTCCCACGCCCGAAGAGCCAGGAGGGAAAGCCGTGCCTCGTTGGAAAGCTCTTTGGCAGCCGCTCGCGTGGCCCCACAGCCCGTGGGGCTGCGGGCTTTCCGGCGGCCGTCGGCCTCGGCAACACCGAAGCCCACGTGGCGCCGCCGCGCCAGCCTGCGAAGCATTTTCCGGTAGGGCCGCGGCTCTGGCGACAGCTCCCACGCCCGAAGAGCCAGGAGGGAAAGCCGTGCCTCATTGGAAAGCTCTTTGGCAGCCGCTCGCGTGGCCCCACAGCCCGTGGGGCTGCGGGCTTTCCGGCGGCCGTCAGCCTCGGCGACACCGGCGCCCACGTGGCGCCGCCGCGCCAGCCTGCGAAGCATTTTCCGGTAGGGCCGCGGCTCTGGCGACAGCTCCCACGCCCGAAGAGCCAGGAGGGAAAGCCGTGCCTCCTTGGAAAGCTCTTTGGCAGCCGCTCGCGTGGCCCCACAGCCCGTGGGGCTGCGGGCTTTCCGGCGGCCGTCAGCCTCGGCAACACCGAAGCCCACGTGGCGCCGCCGCTCCAGCCTGCGAAGCATTTTCCGGTAGGGCCGCGGCTCTGGCGACAGCTCCCACGCGCGAAGAGCCAGGAGGGAAAGCCGTGCCTCGTTGGAAAGCTCTTTGGCAGCCGCTCACATGGCCCCACAGCCCGTGGGGCTGCGGGCTTTCCGGCGACCGTCAGCCTTGGCGACACAAGTGCCCACGTGGAGCCGCCGCGCCAGCCTGCGAAGCATTTTGCGGTAGGGCCGCGGCTCTGGCGACAGCTCCCACGCCCGAAGAGCCAGGAGGGAAAGCCGTGCCTCGTTGGAAAGCTCTTTGGCAGCCGCTCGCGTGGCCCCACAGCCCGTGGGGCTGCGGGCTTTCCGGCGACCGTCAGCCTTGGCGACACAAGTGCCCACGTGGAGCCGCCGCGCCAGCCTGCGAAGCATTTTGCGGTAGGGCCGCGGCTCTGGCGACAGCTCCCACGCCCGAAGAGCCAGGAGGGAAAGCCGTGCCTCGTTGGAAAGCTCTTTGGCAGCCGCTCGCGTGGCCCCACAGCCCGTGGGGCTGCGGGCTTTCCGGCGGCCGTCAGCCTCGGCAACACCGAAGCCCACGTGGTGCCGCCGCGCCAGCCTGCGAAGCATTTTCCGGTAGGGTCCGCGGCTCTGGCGACAGCTCCCACGCCCGAAGAGCCAGGAGGGAAAGCCGTGCCTCATTGGAAAGCTCTTTGGCAGCCGCTCGCATGGCCCCACAGCCCGTGGGGCTGCGGGCTTTCCGGCGGCCGTCAGCCTCAGCGACACCGGCGCCCACGTGGCGCCGCCGCGCCAGCCTGCGAAGCATTTTCCGGTAGGGCCGCGGCTCTGGCGACAGCTCCCACGCCCGAAGAGCCAGGAGGGAAAGCCGTGCCTCCTTGGAAAGCTCTTTGGCAGCCGCTCGCGTGGCCCCACAGCCCGTGGGGCTGCGGGCTTTCCGGCGGGCCGTCAGCCTCGGCAACACCGAAGCCCACGTGGCGCCGCCGCTCCAGCCTGCGAAGCATTTTCCGGTAGGGCCGCGGCTCTGGCGACAGCTCCCACGCGCGAAGAGCCAGGAGGGAAAGCCGTTCCTCGTTGGAATGCTCTTTGGCAGCCGCTCGCGTGGCCCCACAGCCCGTGGGGCTGCGGGCTTTCCGTCGGCCGTCAGACTCGGCGACACCGGCGCCCCACGTGGCGCCGCCGCGCCAGCCTGTGAAGCATTTTCCGGTAGGGCCGCGGCTCTGGCGACAGCTCCCCACGCCCGAAGAGCCAGGAGGGAAAGCCGTGCCTCGTTGGAAAGTTCTTTGGCAGCCGCTCGCGTGGCCCCACAGCCCGTGGGGCTGCGGGCTTTCCGGCGGCCATCAACCTCGGGGACACTGGCGCCCACGTGGCGCCGCCGCGCGCAGCCTGCGAAGCATTTTCCGGTAGGGGCCGCGGCTCTGGCGACAGCTCCCACGCCCGAAGAGCCAGGAGGGAAAGCCGTGCCTCGTTGGAAAGCTCTTTGGCAGCCGCTCGCGTGGCCCCACAGCCCGTGGGACTGCGGGCTTTCCGGCGGCCGTCAGCCTCGGCGACACCTGCGACCACGTGGCGCCGCCGCGCCAGCCCTGCGAAGCATTTTCCGGTAGGGCCGCGGCTCTGGCGACAGCTCCCACGCCCGAAGAGCCAGGAGGGAAAGCCGTGCCTCGTTGGAAAGCTCTTTGGCAGCCGCTCGCGTGGCCCCACAGCCCGTGGGGCTGCGGGCTTTCCGGCGGCCGTCAACCTCGGCGACACCGGCGCCCACGTGGCGCCGCCACGCCAGCCTGCGAAGCATTTTTCGGTAGGGCCGCGGCTCTGGCGACAGCTCCCACGCCCGCAGAGCCAGGAGGGAAAGCCGTGCCTCGTTGGAAAGCTCTTTGGCAGCCGCTCACATGGCCCCACAGCCCGTGGGTCCGCGGGCTTTCCGGCGGCCGTCAGCCTCGGCAACACCGGCGCCCCATGTGGCGCTGCCGCTCCAGCCTGCGAAGCATTTTCCGGTAGGGCCGCGGCTCTGGCGACAGCTCCCACGCCCGAAGAGCCAGGAGGGAAAGCCGTGCCTCGTTGGAAAGCTCTTTGGCAGCCGCTCGCGTGGCCCCACAGCCCGTGGGGTCTGCGGGCTTTTTGGCGGCTGACATCCTCGGCGACACCAGTGCCCACGTGGTGCCGCCGCGCCAGCCCGCGAAGCATTTTGCGGTAGGGCCGCTGCTCTGGCGACAGCTCCCACGCCCGAAGAGCCAGGAGGGAAAGCCGTTCCTCGTTGGAATGCTCTTTGGCAGCCGCTCGCGTGGCCCCACAGCCCGTGGGGCTGCGGGCTTTCCGTCGGCCGTCAGACTCGGCGACACCGGCGCCCAAGTGGCGCCGCCGCGCCAGCCTGTGAAGCATTTTCCGGTAGGGCCGCGGCTCTGGCGACAGCTCCCACGCCCGAAGAGCCAGGAGGGAAAGCCGTGCCTCGTTGGAAAGTTCTTTGGCAGCCGCTCGCGTGGCCCCACAGCCCGTGGGGCTGCGGGCTTTCCGGTGGCCATCAACCTCGGGGACACAGGCGCCCACGTGGCGCCGCCGCGCCAGGCTGCGAAGCATTTTCCGGTAGGGCCGCGGCTCTGGCGACAGCTCCCACGCCCGAAGAGCCAGGAGGGGAAAGCCGTGCCTCGTTGGAAAGCTCTTTGGCAGCCGCTCGCATGGCCACACAGCCCGTGGGGCTGCGGGCTTTCCGGCGGCCGTCAGCCTCGGCGACACCTGCGACCACGTGGCGCCGCCGCGCCAGCCTGCGAAGCATTTTCCGGTAGGGCCGCAACTCTGGCGACAGCTCCCACGCCCCGAAGAGCCAGGAGGGAAAGCCGTGCCTCGTTGGAAAGCTCTTTGGCAGCCGCTCGCGTGGCCCCACAGCCCGTGGGGCTGCGGGCTTTCCGGCGGCCGTCAGACTCGGCGACACCTGCGACCACGTGGCGCCGCTGCGCCAGCCTGCGAAGTATTTTGCGGTAGGGCCGCGGCTCTGGCGACAGCTCCCACGCCCGAAGAGCCAGGAGGGAAAGCCGTTCCTCGTTGGAAAGCTCTTTGGCAGCCGCTCGCGTGGCCCCACAGCCCGTGGGACTGCGGGCTTTCCGTCGGCCGTCAGACTCGGCGACACCGGCGCCCACGTGGCGCCGCCCGCGCCAGCATGTGAAGCATTTTCCGGTAGGGCCGCGGCTCTGGCGACAGCTCCCACGCCCGAAGAGCCAGGAGGGAAAGCCGTGCCTCGTTGGAAAGCTCTTTGGCAGCCGCTCGCGTGGCCCCACAGCCCGTGGGGCTGCGGGCTTTCCGGCGGCCATCAACCTCGGGGACACTGGCGCCCACGTGGCGCCGCCGCGCCAGCCTGCGAAGCATTTTCCGGTAGGGCTGCGGCTCTGGCGACAGCTCCCCACGCCCGAAGAGCCAGGAGGGAAAGCCGTGCCTCGTTGGAAATCTCTTTGGCAGCCGCTCGCGTGGCCCCACAGCCCGTGGGGCTGCGGGCTTTCCGGCGGCCGTCAGCCTCGGCGACACCTGCGACCACGTGGCGCCGCCGCGCCAGCCTGCGAAGCATTTTCCGGTAGGGCCGCGGCTCTGGCGACAGCTCCCACGCCCGAAGAGCCAGGAGGGAAAGCCGTGCCTCGTTGGAAAGCTCTTTGGCAGCCGCTCGCGTGGCCCCACAGCCCGTGGCGCTGCAGGCTTTCCGGCGGCCGTCAGACTCGGCGACACCGGCGCCCATGTGGCGCCGCCGTGCCAGCCTGCGAAGCATTTTCCCGTAGGGCCGCTGCTCTGGCGACAGCTCCCACGCCCCGAAGAGCCAGGAGGGAAAGCCGTGCCTCGTTGGGAAAGCTCTTTGGCAGCCGCTCGCGTGGCCCCACAGCCCGTGGGGCTGCGGGCTTTCCGGCGGCCGTCAGCCTCGGCGACACCGGCGCCCCATGTGGCGCCGCCGCGCCAGCCTGCGAAGCATTTTCCGGTAGGGCCGCGGCTCTGGCGACAGCTCCCACGCCCGAAGAGCCAGGAGGGAAAGCCGTGCCTCGTTGGAAAGCTCTTTGGCAGCCGCTCACGTGGCCCCAGAGCCCGTGGGGCTGCGGGCTTTCCGGGGGCCGTCAGACTCGGCGACACCTGCGACCATGTGGCGCCGCCGCGACAACCTGCGAAGCATTTTCCTAATAGGGCCGCGGCTCTGGCGACAGCTCCCACGCCCGAAGAGCCAGGAGGGAAAGCCGTGCCTCCTTGGAAAGCTCTTTGGCAGCCGCTCGCGTGGGCCCACAGCCCGTGGGGCTGCAGGCTTTCCGGCGGCCGTCAGCCTCGGCGACACCGGCGCCCATGTGGCGCCGCCGCTCCAGCCCGCGAAGGATTTTCCGGTAGGGCCGCGGCTCTGGCGACAACTCCCACGCCCGAAGAGCCAGGAGGGAAAGCCGTGCCTCGTTGCAAAGCTCTTTGGCAGCCGCTCACAATGGCCCCACAGCCCGTGGGGCTGCGGGCTTTCCGGCGGCCATCAGCCTCGGCGACACAGGCGCCCACGTGGCACCGCCACGCCAGCCTGCGAAGCATTTTGCGGTAGGGCCGCGGCTCTGGCGACAGCTCCCACGCCCGAAGAGCCAGGAGGGAAAGCTGTGCCTCGTTGGAAAGCTCTTTGGCAGCCGCTCGCATGGCCACACAGCCCGTGGGGCTGCGGGCTTTCCGGCGGCCGTCAGCCTCGGCGACACCTGCGACCACGTGGCGCCGCCGCGCCAGCCTGCGAAGCATTTTCCGGTAGGGCCGCAACTCTGGCGACAGCTCCCACGCCCGAAGAGCCAGGAGGGAAAGCCGTGCCTCGTTGGAAAGCTCTTTGGCAGCCGCTCGCGTGGCCCCACAGCCCGTGGGGCTGCGGGCTTTCCGGCGGCCGTCAGACTCGGCGACACCTGCGACCACGTGGCGCCGCTGCGCCAGCCTGCGAAGCATTTTGCGGTAGGGCCGCGGCTCTGGCGACAGCTCCCACGCCCCGAAGAGCCAGGAGGGAAAGCCGTTCCTCGTTGGAATGCTCTTTGGCAGCCGCTCGCGTGGCCCCACAGCCCGTGGGGCTGCGGGCTTTCCGTCGGCCGTCAGACTCGGCGACACCGGCGCCCACGTGGCGCCGCCGCGCCAGCCTGTGCAGCATTTTCCGGTAGGGCCGCGGCTCTGGCGACAGCTCCCACGCCCGAAGAGCCAGGAGGGAAAGCCGTGCCTCGTTGGAAAGTTCTTTGGCAGCCGCTGGCGTGGCCCCACAGCCCGTGGGGCTGCGGGCTTTCCGGCGGCCATCAACCTCGGGGACACTGGCGCCCACGTGGCGCCGCCCGCGCCAGCCTGCGAAGCATTTTCCGGTAGGGCCGCGGCTCTGGCGACAGCTCCCCACGCCCGAAGAGCCAGGAGGGAAAGCCGTGCCTCGTTGGAAAGCTCTTTGGCAGCCGCTCGCGTGGCCCCCACAGCCCGTGGGACTGCGGGCTTTCCGGCGGCCGTCAGCCTCGGCGACACCTGCGACCACGTGGCGCCCGCCGCGCCAGCCTGCGAAGCATTTTCCGGTAGGGCCGCGGCTCTGGCGACAGCTCCCACGCCCGAAGAGCCAGGAGGGAAAGCCGTGCCTCGTTGGAAAGCTCTTTGGCAGCCGCTCACATGGCCCCACAGCCCGTGGGGCCGCGGGCTTTCCGGCGGCCGTCAGCCTCGGCAACACCGGCGCCCATGTGGCGCTGCCGCTCCAGCCTGCGAAGCATTTTCCGGTAGGGCCGCGGCTCTGGAGACAGCTCCCACGCCCGAAGAGCCAGGAGGGAAAGCCGTGCCTCGTTGGAAAGCTCTTTGGCAGCCGCTCGCGTGGCCCCACAGCCCGTGGGGCTGCGGGCTTTTTGGCGGCTGACATCCTCGGCGACACCAGTGCCCACGTGGTGCCGCCGCGCCAGCCCGCGAAGCATTTTCCGGTAGGGCCGCGGCTCTGGCGACAGCTCCCACGCCCGAAGAGCCAGGAGGGAAAGCCGTGCCTTGTTGGAAAGCTCTTTGGCAGCCGCTCGCGTGGCCCCACAGCCCGTGGGGCTGTGGGCTTTCCGGCGGCCGTCAGCCTCGGCGACACCTGCGACCACGTGGCGCCGCCGCGCCAGCCTGCGAAGCATTTTCCGGTAGGGCCGCAACTCTGGCGACAGCTCCCACGCCCGAAGAGCCAGGAGGGAAAGCCGTGCCTCGTTGGAAAGCTCTTTGGCAGCCCGCTCGCGTGGGCCCCACAGCCCGTGGGGCTGCGGGCTTTCCGGCGGCCGTCAGACTCGGCGACACCTGCGACCACGTGGCGCCGCTGCGCCAGCCTGCGAAGCATTTTGCGGTAGGGCCGCGTCTCTGGCGACAGCTCCCACGCCCGAAGAGCCAGGAGGGAAAGCCGTTCCTCGTTGGAATGCTCTTTGGCAGCCGCTCGCGTGGCCCCACAGCCCGTGGGACTGCGGGCTTTCCGGCGGCCGTCAGACTCGGCGACACCGGCGCCCACGTGGCGCCGCCGCGCCAGCCTGTGAAGCATTTTCCGGTAGGGCCGCGGCTCTGGCGACAGCTCCCACGCCCGAAGAGCCAGGAGGGAAAGCCGTGCCTCGTTGGAAAGTTCTTTGGCAGCCGCTGGCGTGGCCCCACAGCCCGTGGGGCTGCGGGCTTTCCGGCGGCCATCAACCTCGGGGACACTGGCGCCCACGTGGCGCCGCCGCGCCAGCCTGCGAAGCATTTTCCGGTAGGGCCGCGGCTCTGGCGACAGCTCCCACGCCCGAAGAGCCAGGAGGGAAAGCCGTGCCTCCTTGGAAAGCTCTTTGGCAGCCGCTCGCGTGGCCCCACAGCCCGTGGGGCTGCGGGCTTTTTGGCGGCTGACATCCTCGGCGACACCAGTGCCCACGTGGTGCCGCCGCGCCAGCCCGCGAAGCATTTTCCGGTAGGGCCGCGGCTCTGGCGACAGCTCCCACGCCCGAAGAGCCAGGAGGGAAAGCCGTGCCCTGTTGGAAAGATCTTTGGCAGCCGCTCACATGGCCCCACAGCCCGTGGGGCTGCGGGCTTTCCGGCGGCCGTCGTCCTCGGCGACAGCAGCGCCCACGTGGCGCTGCCGCGCCAGCCTGCGAAGCATTTTCCGGTAGGGCCGTGGCTCTGGCGACAGCTCCCACGCCCGAAGAGCCAGGAGGGAAAGCCGTGCCTCGTTGGAAAGTTCTTTGGCAGCCGCTCGCGTGGCCCCACAGCCCGTGGGGCTGCGGGCTTTCCGGCGGCCGTCAGCCTCGGCGACACCGGCGCCCACGTGGCGCCGCCGCGCCAGCCTGCGAAGCATTTTCCGGTAGGGCTGCGTCTCTGGCGACAGCTCCCACGCCCGAAGAGCCAGGAGGGAAAGCCGTGCCTCGTTGGAAAGCTCTTTGGCAGCCACTCGCGTGGCCCCACAGCCCGTGGGGCTGCGGGCTTTCCGGCGACCGTCAGCCTTGGCGACACAAGTGCCCACGTGGAGCCGCCGCGCCAGCCTGCGCAGCATTTTCCGGTAGGGCCGCGGCTCTGGCGACAGCTCCCACGCCCGAAGAGCCAGGAGGGAAAGCCGTGCCTCGTTGGAAAGCTCTTTGGCAGCCGCTCGCGTGGCCCCACAGCCCGTGGGGCTGCGGGCTTTCCGGCGGCCGTCGGCCTCGGCAACACCGAAGCCCACGTGGCGCCGCCGCGCCAGCCTGCGAAGCATTTTCCGGTAGGGCCGCGGCTCTGGCGACAGCTCCCACGCCCGAAGAGCCAGGAGGGGAAAGCCGTGCCTCATTGGAAAGCTCTTTGGCAGCCGCTCGCGTGGCCCCACAGCCCGTGGGGCTGCGGGCTTTCCGGCGGCCGTCAGCCTCGGCGACACCGGCGACCACGTGGCGCCGCCGCGCCAGCCTGCGAAGCATTTTCCGGTAGGGCCGCGGCTCTGGCGACAGCTCCCACGCCCGAAGAGCCAGGAGGGAAAGCCGTGCCTCCTTGGAAAGCTCTTTGGCAGCCGCTCGCGTGGCCCCACAGCCCGTGGGGCTGCGGGCTTTCCGGCGGCCGTCAGCCTCGGCAACACCGAAGCCCACGTGGCGCCGCCGCTCCAGCCTGCGAAGCATTTTCCGGTAGGGCCGCGGCTCTGGCGACAGCTCCCACGCGCGAAGAGCCAGGAGGGAAAGCCGTGCCTCGTTGGAAAGCTCTTTGGCAGCCGCTCACATGGCCCCACAGCCCGTGGGGCTGCGGGCTTTCCGGCGGCCATCAGCGTCGGCGACACCGGCGCCCACGTGGCGCCGCCGCGCCAGCCTGCGAAGCATTTTGCGGTAGGGCCGCGGCTCTGGCGACAGCTCCCACGCCCGAAGAGCCAGGAGGGAAAGCCGTGCCTCGTTGGAAAGCTCTTTGGCAGCCGCTCGCGTGGCCCCACAGCCCGTGGGGCTGCGGGCTTTCCGGCGGCCGTCAGCCTCGGCAACACCGAAGCCCACGTGGTGCCGCCGCGCCAGCCTGCGAAGCATTTTCCGGTAGGGCCGCGGCTCTGGCGACAGCTCCCACGCCCGAAGAGCCAGGAGGGAAAGCCGTGCCTCATTGGAAAGCTCTTTGGCAGCCGCTCGCGTGGCCCCACAGCCCGTGGGGCTGCGGGCTTTCCGGCGGCCGTCAGACTCGGCGACACCGGCGCCCACGTGGCGCCGCCGCGCCAGCCTGCGAAGCATTTTCCGGTAGGGCCGCGGCTCTGGCGACAGCTCCCACGCCCGAAGAGCCAGGAGGGAAAGCCGTGCCTCCTTGGAAAGCTCTTTGGCAGCCGCTCGCGTGGCCCCACAGCCCGTGGGGCTGCGGGCTTTCCGGCGGCCGTCAGCCTCGGCAACACCGAAGCCCACGTGGCGCCGCCGCTCCAGCCTGCGAAGCATTTTCCGGTAGGGCCGCGGCTCTGGCGACAGCTCCCACGCGCGAAGAGCCAGGAGGGAAAGCCGTTCCTCGTTGGAATGCTCTTTGGCAGCCGCTCGCGTGGCCCCACAGCCCGTGGGGCTGCGGGCTTTCCGTCGGCCGTCAGACTCGGCGACACCGGCGCCCACGTGGCGCCGCCGCGCCAGCCTGTGAAGCATTTTCCGGTAGGGCCGCGGCTCTGGCGACAGGTCCCACGCCCGAAGAGCCAGGAGGGAAAGCCGTGCCTCGTTGGAAAGTTCTTTGGCAGCCGCTGGCGTGGCCCCACAGCCCGTGGGGCTGCGGGCTTTCCGGCGGCCATCAACCTCGGGGACACTGGCGCCCACGTGGCGCCGCCGCGCCAGCCTGCGAAGCATTTTCCGGTAGGGCCGCGGCTCTGGCGACAGCTCCCACGCCCGAAGAGCCAGGAGGGAAAGCCGTGCCTCGTTGGAAAGCTCTTTGGCAGCCGCTCGCGTGGCCCCACAGCCCGTGGGACTGCGGGCTTTCCGGCGGCCGTCAGCCTCGGCGACACCTGCGACCACGTGGTGCCGCCGCGCCAGCCTGCGAAGCATTTTCCGGTAGGGCCGCGGCTCTGGCGACAGCTCCCACGCCCGAAGAGCCAGGAGGGAAAGCCGTGCCTCGTTGGAAAGCTCTTTGGCAGCCGCTCGCGTGGCCCCACAGCCCGTGGGGCTGCGGGCTTTCCGGCGGCCGTCAACCTCGGCGACACCGGCGCCCACGTGGCGCCGCCACGCCAGCCTGCGAAGCATTTTCCGGTAGGGCCGCGGCTCTGGCGACAGCTCCCACGCCCGCAGAGCCAGGAGGGAAAGCCGTGCCTCGTTGGAAAGCTCTTTGGCAGCCGCTCACATGGCCCCACAGCCCGTGGGTCCGCGGGCTTTCCGGCGGCCGTCAGCCTCGGCAACACCGGCGCCCATGTGGCGCTGCCGCTCCAGCCTGCGAAGCATTTTCCGGTAGGGCCGCGGCTCTGGCGACAGCTCCCACGCCCGAAGAGCCAGGAGGGAAAGCCGTGCCTCGTTGGAAAGCTCTTTGGCAGCCGCTCGCGTGGCCCCACAGCCCGTGGGGCTGCGGGCTTTTTGGCAGCTGACATCCTCGGCGACACCAGTGCCCACGTGGTGCCGCCGCGCCAGCCCGCGAAGCATTTTCCGGTAGGGCCGCGGCTCTGGCGACAGCTCCCACGCCCGAAGAGCCAGGAGGGAAAGCCGTGCCTTGTTGGAAAGCTCTTTGGCAGCCGCTCGCGTGGCCCCACAGCCCGTGGGGCTGCGGGCTTTCCGGCGGCCGTCAACCTCGGCGACACCGGCGCCCACGTGGCGCCGCCACGCCAGCCTGCGAAGCATTTTCCGGTAGGGCCGCGGCTCTGGCGACAGCTCCCACGCCCGAAGAGCCAGGAGGGAAAGCCGTGCCTCGTTGGAAAGTTCTTTGGCAGCCGCTCGCGTGGCCCCACAGCCCGTGGGGCTGTGGGCTTTCCGGCGGCCGTCAGCCTCGGCGACACCGGCGCCCACGTGGCGCCGCCGCGCCAGCCTGCGAAGCATTTTCCGGTAGGGCTGCGGCTCTGGCGACAGCTCCCACGCCCGAAGAGCCAGGAGGGAAAGCCGTGCCTCGTTGGAAAGCTCTTTGGCAGCCACTCGCGTGGCCCCACAGCCCGTGGGGCTGCGGGCTTTCCGGCGGCCGTCGTCCTCGGCGACAGCAGCGCCCACGTGGCGCTGCCGCGCCAGCCTGCGAAGCATTTTCCGGTAGGGCCGTGGCTCTGGCGACAGCTCCCACGCCCGAAGAGCCAGGAGGGAAAGCCGTGCCTCGTTGGAAAGTTCTTTGGCAGCCGCTCGCGTGGCCCCACAGCCCGTGGGGCTGCGGGCTTTCCGGCGGCCGTCAGCCTCGGCGACACCGGCGCCCACGTGGCGCCGCCGCGCCAGCCTGCGAAGCATTTTCCGGTAGGGCTGCGTCTCTGGCGACAGCTCCCACGCCCGAAGAGCCAGGAGGGAAAGCCGTGCCTCGTTGGAAAGCTCTTTGGCAGCCACTCGCGTGGCCCCACAGCCCGTGGGGCTGCGGGCTTTCCGGCGACCGTCAGCCTTGGCGACACAAGTGCCCACGTGGAGCCGCCGCGCCAGCCTGCGAAGCATTTTCCGGTAGGGCCGCGGCTCTGGCGACAGCTCCCACGCCCGAAGAGCCAGGAGGGAAAGCCGTGCCTCGTTGGAAAGCTCTTTGGCAGCCGCTCGCGTGGCCCCACAGCCCGTGGGGCTGCGGGCTTTCCGGCAGCCGTCGGCCTCGGCAACACCGAAGCCCACGTGGCGCCGCCGCGCCAGCCTGCGAAGCATTTTCCGGTAGGGCCGCGGCTCTGGCGACAGCTCCCACGCCCGAAGAGCCAGGAGGGAAAGCCGTGCCTCATTGGAAAGCTCTTTGGCAGCCGCTCGCGTGGCCCCACAGCCCGTGGGGCTGCGGGCTTTCCGGCGGCCGTCAGCCTCGGCGACACCGGCGCCCACGTGGCGCCGCCGCGCCAGCCTGCGAAGCATTTTCCGGTAGGGCCGCGGCTCTGGCGACAGCTCCCACGCCCGAAGAGCCAGGAGGGAAAGCCGTGCCTCGTTGGAAAGCTCTTTGGCAGCCGCTCGCGTGGCCCCACAGCCCGTGGGGCTGCGGGCTTTCCGGCGGCCGTCAGCCTCGGCAACACCGAAGCCCACGTGGCGCCGCCGCTCCAGCCTGCGAAGCATTTTCCGGTAGGGCCGCGGCTCTGGCGACAGCTCCCACGCGCGAAGAGCCAGGAGGGAAAGCCGTGCCTCGTTGGAAAGCTCTTTGGCAGCCGCTCACATGGCCCCACAGCCCGTGGGGCTGCGGGCTTTCCGGCGGCCATCAGCGTCGGCGACACCGGCGCCCACGTGGCGCCGCCGCGCCAGCCTGCGAAGCATTTTCCGGTAGGGCCGCGGCTCTGGCGACAGCTCCCACGCCCGAAGAGCCAGGAGGGAAAGCCGTGCCTCGTAGGAAAGCTCTTTGTCAGCCGCTCGCAATGCCCCACAGCCCATGGGGCTGCGGGCTTTCCGGCGACCGTCAGCCTTGGCGACACAAGTGCCCACGTGGAGCCGCCGCGCCAGCCTGCGAAGCATTTTGCGGTAGGGCCGCGGCTCTGGCGACAGCTCCCACGCCCGAAGAGCCAGGAGGGAAAGCCGTGCCTCGTTGGAAAGCTCTTTGGCAGCCGCTCGCGTGGCCCCACAGCCCGTGGGGCTGCGGGCTTTCCGGCGGCCGTCAGCCTCGGCAACACCGAAGCCCACGTGGCGCCGCCGCTCCAGCCTGCGAAGCATTTTCCGGTAGGGCCGCGGCTCTGGCGACAGCTCCCACGCGCGAAGAGCCAGGAGGGAAAGCCGTGCCTCGTTGGAAAGCTCTTTGGCAGCCGCTCACATGGCCCCACAGCCCGTGGGGCTGCGGGCTTTCCGGCGGCCATCAGCGTCGGCGACACCGGCGCCCACGTGGCGCCGCCGCGCCAGCCTGCGAAGCATTTTCCGGTAGGGCCGCGGCTCTGGCGACAGCTCCCACGCCCGAAGAGCCAGGAGGGAAAGCCGTGCCTCGTAGGAAAGCTCTTTGTCAGCCGCTCGCAATGCCCCACAGCCCATGGGGCTGCGGGCTTTCCGGCGACCGTCAGCCTTGGCGACACAAGTGCCCACGTGGAGCCGCCGCGCCAGCCTGCGAAGCATTTTGCGGTAGGGCCGCGGCTCTGGCGACAGCTCCCACACCCGAAGAGCCAGGAGGGAAAGCCGTGCCTCGTTGGAAAGCTCTTTGGCAGCCGCTCGCGTGGCCCCACAGCCCGTGGGGCTGCGGGCTTTCCGGCGGCCGTCAGCCTCGGCAACACCGAAGCCCACGTGGTGCCGCCGCGCCAGCCTGCGAAGCATTTTCCGGTAGGGCCGCGGCTCTGGCGACAGCTCCCACGCCCGAAGAGCCAGGAGGGAAAGCCGTGCCTCCTTGGAAAGCTCTTTGGCAGCCGCTCGCGTGGCCCCACAGCCCGTGGGGCTGCGGGCTTTCCGGCGGCCGTCAGCCTCGGCAACACCGAAGCCCACGTGGCGCCGCCGCTCCAGCCTGCGAAGCATTTTCCGGTAGGGCCGCGGCTCTGGCGACAGCTCCCACGCGCGAAGAGCCAGGAGGGAAAGCCGTTCCTCGTTGGAATGCTCTTTGGCAGCCGCTCGCGTGGCCCCACAGCCCGTGGGGCTGCGGGCTTTCCGTCGGCCGTCAGACTCGGCGACACCGGCGCCCACGTGGCGCCGCCGCGCCAGCCTGTGAAGCATTTTCCGGTAGGGCCGCGGCTCTGGCGACAGCTCCCACGCCCGAAGAGCCAGGAGGGAAAACCGTGCCTCGTTGGAAAGCTCTTTGGCAGACGCTGGCGTGGCCCCACAGCCCGTGGGGCTGCGGGCTTTCCGGCGGCCATCAACCTCGGGGACACTGGCGCCCACGTGGCGCCGCCGCGCCAGCCTGCGAAGCATTTTCCGGTAGGGCCGCGGCTCTGGCGACAGCTCCCACGCCCGAAGAGCCAGGAGGGAAAGCCGTGCCTCGTTGGAAAGCTCTTTGGCAGCCGCTCGCGTGGCCCCACAGCCCGTGGGGCTGCGGGCTTTCCGGCGGCCGTCAGCCTCGGCGACACCTGCGACCACGTGGCGCCGCCGCGCCAGCCTGCGAAGCATTTTCCGGTAGGGCCGCGGCTCTGGCGACAGCTCCCACGCCCGAAGAGCCAGGAGGGAAAGCCGTGCCTCGTTGGAAAGCTCTTTGGCAGCCGCTCGCGTGGCCCCACAGCCCGTGGGGCTGCGGGCTTTCCGGCGGCCGTCAACCTCGGCGACACCGGCGCCCACGTGGCGCCGCCACGCCAGCCTGCGAAGCATTTTCCGGTAGGGCCGCGGCTCTGGCGACAGCTCCCACGCCCGAAGAGCCAGGAGGGAAAGCCGTGCCTCGTTGGAAAGCTCTTTGGCAGCCGCTCACATGGCCCCACAGCCCGTGGGTCCGCGGGCTTTCCGGCGGCCGTCAGCCTCGGCAACACCGGCGCCCATGTGGCGCTGCCGCTCCAGCCTGCGAAGCATTTTCCGGTAGGGCCGCGGCTCTGGCGACAGCTCCCACGCCCGAAGAGCCAGGAGGGAAAGCCGTGCCTCGTTGGAAAGCTCTTTGGCAGCCGCTCGCGTGGCCCCACAGCCCGTGGGGCTGCGGGCTTTTTGGCAGCTGACATCCTCGGCGACACCAGTGCCCACGTGGTGCCGCCGCGCCAGCCCGCGAAGCATTTTCCGGTAGGGCCGCGGCTCTGGCGACAGCTCCCACGCCCGAAGAGCCAGGAGGGAAAGCCGTGCCTTGTTGGAAAGCTCTTTGGCAGCCGCTCGCGTGGCCCCACAGCCCGTGGGGCTGCGGGCTTTCCGGCGGCCGTCAACCTCGGCGACACCGGCGCCCACGTGGCGCCGCCACGCCAGCCTTCGAAGCATTTTCCGGTAGGGCCGCGGCTCTGGCGACAGCTCCCACGCCCGAAGAGCCAGGAGGGAAAGCCGTGCCTCGTTGGAAAGTTCTTTGGCAGCCGCTCGCGTGGCCCCACAGCCCGTGGGGCTGTGGGCTTTCCGGCGGCCGTCAGCCTCGGCGACACCGGCGCCCACGTGGCGCCGCCGCGCCAGCCTGCGAAGCATTTTCCGGTAGGGCTGCGGCTCTGGCGACAGCTCCCACGCCCGAAGAGCCAGGAGGGAAAGCCGTGCCTCGTTGGAAAGCTCTTTGGCAGCCACTCGCGTGGCCCCACAGCCCGTGGGGCTGCGGGCTTTCCGGCGACCGTCAGCCTTGGCGACACAAGTGCCCACGTGGAGCCGCCGCGCCAGCCTGCGAAGCATTTTCCGGTAGGGCCGCGGCTCTGGCGACAGCTCCCACGCCCGAAGAGCCAGGAGGGAAAGCCGTGCCTCGTTGGAAAGCTCTTTGGCAGCCGCTCGCGTGGCCCCACAGCCCGTGGGGCTGCGGGCTTTCCGGCGGCCGTCGGCCTCGGCAACACCGAAGCCCACGTGGCGCCGCCGCTCCAGCCCGCGAAGCATTTTCCGGTAGGGCCGCGGCTCTGGCGACAGCTCCCACGCCCGAAGAGCCAGGAGGGAAAGCCGTGCCTCGTTGCAAAGCTCTTTGGCAGCCGCTCACATGGCCCCACAGCCCGTGGGGCTGCGGGCTTTCCGGCGGCCATCAGCGTCGGCGACACAGGCGCCCACGTGGCGCCGCCACGCCAGCCTGCGAAGCATTTTGCGGTAGGGCCGCGGCTCTGGCGACAGCTCCCACGCCCGAAGAGCCAGGAGGGAAAGCCGTGCCTCGTTGGAAAGCTCTTTGGCAGCCGCTCGCATGGCCACACAGCCCGTGGGGCTGCGGGCTTTCCGGCGGCCGTCAGCCTCGGCGACACCTGCGACCACGTGGCGCCGCCGCGCCAGCCTGCGAAGCATTTTCCGGTAGGGCCGCAACTCTGGCGACAGCTCCCACGCCCGAAGAGCCAGGAGGGAAAGCCGTGCCTCGTTGGAAAGCTCTTTGGCAGCCGCTCGCGTGGCCCCACAGCCCGTGGGGCTGCGGGGTTTCCGGCGGCCGTCAGACTCGGCGACACCTGCAACCACGTGGCGCCGCTGCGCCAGCCTGCGAAGCATTTTGCGGTAGGGCCGCGGCTCTGGCGACAGCTCCCACGCCCGAAGAGCCAGGAGGGAAAGCCGTTCCTCGTTGGAATGCTCTTTGGCAGCCGCTCGCGTGGCCCCACAGCCCGTGGGGCTGCGGGCTTTCCGTCGGCCGTCAGACTCGGCGACACCGGCGCCCACGTGGCGCCGCCGCGCCAGCCTGTGAAGCATTTTCCGGTAGGGCCGCGGCTCTGGAGACAGCTCCCACGCCCGAAGAGCCAGGAGGGAAAGCCGTGCCTCGTTGGAAAGTTCTTTGGCAGCCGCTGGCGTGGCCCCACAGCCCGTGGGGCTGCGGGCTTTCCGGCGGCCATCAACCTCGGGGACACTGGCGCCCACGTGGCGCCGCCGCGCCAGCCTGCGAAGCATTTTCCGGTAGGGCCGCGGCTCTGGCGACAGCTCCCACGCCCGAAGAGCCAGGAGGGAAAGCCGTGCCTCGTTGGAAAGCTCTTTGGCAGCCGCTCGCGTGGCCCCACAGCCCGTGGGACTGCGGGCTTTCCGGCGGCCGTCGTCCTCGGCGACAGCAGCGCCCACGTGGCGCTGCCGCGCCAGCCTGCGAAGCATTTTCCGGTAGGGCCGTGGCTCTGGCGACAGCTCCCACGCCCGAAGAGCCAGGAGGGAAAGCCGTGCCTCGTTGGAAAGTTCTTTGGCAGCCGCTCGCGTGGCCCCACAGCCCGTGGGGCTGCGGGCTTTCCGGCGGCCGTCAGCCTCGGCGACACCGGCGCCCACGTGGCGCCGCCGCGCCAGCCTGCGAAGCATTTTCCGGTAGGGCCGCGGCTCTGGCGACAGCTCCCACGCCCGAAGAGCCAGGAGGGAAAGCCGTGCCTCGTTGGAAAGCTCTTTGGCAGCCACTCGCGTGGCCCCACAGCCCGTGGGTCCGCGGGCTTTCCGGCGACCGTCAGCCTTGGCGACACAAGTGCCCACGTGGCGCCGCCGCGCCAGCCTGCGAAGCATTTTGCGGTAGGGCCGCGGCTCTGGCGACAGCTCCCACGCCCGAAGAGCCAGGAGGGAAAGCCGTGCCTCGTTGGAAAGCTCTTTGGCAGCCGCTCGCGTGGCCCCACAGCCCGTGGGGCTGCGGGCTTTCCGGCGGCCGTCAGACTCGGCGACACCTGCAACCACGTGGCGCCGCTGCGCCAGCCTGCGAAGCATTTTGCGGTAGGGCCGCGGCTCTGGCGACAGCTCCCACGCCCGAAGAGCCAGGAGGGAAAGCCGTTCCTCGTTGGAATGCTCTTTGGCAGCCGCTCGCGTGGCCCCACAGCCCGTGGGGCTGCGGGCTTTCCGTCGGCCGTCAGACTCGGCGACACCGGCGCCCACGTGGCGCCGCCGCGCCAGCCTGTGAAGCATTTTCCGGTAGGGCCGCGGCTCTGGAGACAGCTCCCACGCCCGAAGAGCCAGGAGGGAAAGCCGTGCCTCGTTGGAAAGTTCTTTGGCAGCCGCTGGCGTGGCCCCACAGCCCGTGGGGCTGCGGGCTTTCCGGCGGCCATCAACCTCGGGGACACTGGCGCCCACGTGGCGCCGCCGCGCCAGCCTGCGAAGCATTTTCCGGTAGGGCCGCGGCTCTGGCGACAGCTCCCACGCCCGAAGAGCCAGGAGGGAAAGCCGTGCCTCGTTGGAAAGCTCTTTGGCAGCCGCTCGCGTGGCCCCACAGCCCGTGGGACTGCGGGCTTTCCGGCGGCCGTCAGCCTCGGCGACACCTGCGACCACGTGGCGCCGCCGCGCCAGCCTGCGAAGCATTTTCCGGTAGGGCCGCGGCTCTGGCGACAGCTCCCACGCCCGAAGAGCCAGGAGGGAAAGCCGTGCCTCGTTGGAAAGCTCTTTGGCAGCCGCTCGCGTGGCCCCACAGCCCGTGGGGCTGCGGGCTTTCCGGCGGCCGTCAACCTCGGTGACACCGGCGCCCACGTGGCGCCGCCATGCCAGCCTGCGAAGCATTTTCCGGTAGGGCCGCGGCTCTGGCGACAGCTCCCACGCCCGAAGAGCCAGGAGGGAAAGCCGTGCCTCGTTGGAAAGCTCTTTGGCAGCCGCTCGCGTGGCCCCACAGCCCGTGGGGCTGCGGGCTTTTTGGCGGCTGACATCCTCGGCGACACCAGTGCCCACGTGGTGCCGCCGCGCCAGCCCGCGAAGCATTTTCCGGTAGGGCCGCGGCTCTGGCGACAGCTCCCACGCCCGAAGAGCCAGGAGGGAAAGCCGTGCCTTGTTGGAAAGATCTTTGGCATCCGCTCGCGTGGCCCCACAGCCCGTGGGGCTGCGGGCTTTCCGGCGGCCGTCGTCCTCGGCGACAGCAGCGCCCACGTGGCGCTGCCGCGCCAGCCTGCGAAGCATTTTCCGGTAGGGCCGTGGCTCTGGCGACAGCTCCCACGCCCGAAGAGCCAGGAGGGAAAGCCGTGCCTCGTTGGAAAGTTCTTTGGCAGCCGCTCGCGTGGCCCCACAGCCCGTGGGGCTGCGGGCTTTCCGGCGGCCGTCAGCCTCGGCGACACCGGCGCCCACGTGGCGCCGCCGCGCCAGCCTGCGAAGCATTTTCCGGTAGGGCCGCGGCTCTGGCGACAGCTCCCACGCCCGAAGAGCCAGGAGGGAAAGCCGTGCCTCGTTGGAAAGCTCTTTGGCAGCCACTCGCGTGGCCCCACAGCCCGTGGGTCCGCGGGCTTTCCGGCGACCGTCAGCCTTGGCGACACAAGTGCCCACGTGGAGCCGCCGCGCCAGCCTGCGAAGCATTTTGCGGTAGGGCCGCGGCTCTGGCGACAGCTCCCACGCGCGAAGAGCCAGGAGGGAAAGCCGTGCCTCGTTGGAAAGCTCTTTGGCAGCCGCTCGCGTGGCCCCACAGCCCGTGGGGCTGCGGGCTTTCCGGCGGCCGTCGGCCTCGGCAACACCGAAGCCCACGTGGCGCCGCCGCGCCAGCCTGCGAAGCATTTTCCGGTAGGGCCGCGGCTCTGGCGACAGCTCCCACGCCCGAAGAGCCAGGAGGGAAAGCCGTGCCTCATTGGAAAGCTCTTTGGCAGCCGCTCGCGTGGCCCCACAGCCCGTGGGGCTGCGGGCTTTCCGGCGGCCGTCAGCCTCGGCGACACCGGCGCCCACGTGGCGCCGCCGCGCCAGCCTGCGAAGCATTTTCCGGTAGGGCCGCGGCTCTGGCGACAGCTCCCACGCCCGAAGAGCCAGGAGGGAAAGCCGTGCCTCGTTGGAAAGCTCTTTGGCAGCCGCTCGCGTGGCCCCACAGCCCGTGGGGCTGCGGGCTTTCCGGCGGCCGTCAGCCTCGGCAACACCGAAGCCCACGTGGCGCCGCCGCTCCAGCCTGCGAAGCATTTTCCGGTAGGGCCGCGGCTCTGGCGACAGCTCCCACGCGCGAAGAGCCAGGAGGGAAAGCCGTGCCTCGTTGGAAAGCTCTTTGGCAGCCGCTCACATGGCCCCACAGCCCGTGGGGCTGCGGGCTTTCCGGCGGCCATCAGCGTCGGCGACACCGGCGCCCACGTGGCGCCGCCGCGCCAGCCTGCGAAGCATTTTCCAGTAGGGCCGCGGCTCTGGCGACAGCTCCCACGCCCGAAGAGCCAGGAGGGAAAGCCGTGCCTCGTTGGAAAGCTCTTTGTCAGCCGCTCGCATGGCCCCACAGCCCGTGGGGCTGCGGGCTTTCCGGCGACCGTCAGCCTTGGCGACACAAGTGCCCACGTGGAGCCGCCGCGCCAGCCTGCGAAGCATTTTGCGGTAGGGCCGCGGCTCTGGCGACAGCTGCCACGCCCGAAGAGCCAGGAGGGAAAGCCGTGCCTCGTTGGAAAGCTCTTTGGCAGCCGCTCGCGTGGCCCCACAGCCCGTGGGGCTGCGGGCTTTCCGGCGGCCGTCAGCCTCGGCAACACCGAAGCCCACGTGGCGCCTCCGCGCCAGCCTGCGAAGCATTTTCCGGTAGGGCCGCGGCTCTGGCGACAGCTCCCACGCCCGAAGAGCCAGGAGGGAAAGCCGTGCCTCATTGGAAAGCTCTTTGGCAGCCGCTGGCGTGGCCCCACAGCCCGTGGGGCTGCGGGCTTTCCGGCGGCCGTCAGCCTCGGCGACACCGGCGCCCACGTGGCGCCGCCGCGCCAGCCTGCGAAGCATTTTCCGGTAGGGCCGCGGCTCTGGCGACAGCTCCCACGCCCGAAGAGCCAGGAGGGAAAGCCGTGCCTCCTTGGAAAGCTCTTTGGCAGCCGCTCGCGTGGCCCCACAGCCCGTGGGGCTGCGGGCTTTCCGGCGGCCGTCAGCCTCGGCAACACCGAAGCCCACGTGGCGCCGCCGCTCCAGCCTGCGAAGCATTTTCCGGTAGGGCCGCGGCTCTGGCGACAGCTCCCACGCGCGAAGAGCCAGGAGGGAAAGCCGTGCCTCGTTGGAAAGCTCTTTGGCAGCCGCTCACATGGCCCCACAGCCCGTGGGGCTGCGGGCTTTCCGGCGGCCATCAGCGTCGGCGACACAGGCGCCCACGTGGCGCCGCTGCGCTAGCCTGCGAAGCATTTTCCAGTAGGGCCGCGGCTCTGGCGACAGCTCCCACGCCCGAAGAGCCAGGAGGGAAAGCCGTGCCTCGTTGGAAAGCTCTTTGTCAGCCGCTCGCATGGCCCCACAGCCCGTGGGGCTGCGGGCTTTCCGGCGGCCGTCAGCCTCGGCGACACCTGCGACCACGTGGCGCCGCCGCGCCAGCCTGCGAAGCATTTTCCGGTAGGGCCGCGGCTCTGGCGACAGCTCCCACGCCCGAAGAGCCAGGAGGGAAAGCCGTGCCTCGTTGGAAAGCTCTTTGGCAGCCGCTCACGTGGCCCCACAGCCCGTGGGGTGCGGGCTTTCCGGCGGCCGTCAGACTCGGCGACACCTGCGACCACGTAGCGCCGCCGCGACAACCTGCGAAGCATTTTCCTAATAGGGCCGCGGCTCTGGCGACAGCTCCCACGCCCGAAGAGCCAGGAGGGAAAGCCCTGCCTCGTTGGAAAGCTCTTTGGCAGCCGCTCGCGTGGCCCCACAGCCCGTGGGGCTGCGGGCTTTCCGGCGGCCGTCAGACTCGGCGACACCTGCGACCACGTGGCGCCGCCGCGCCAGCCTGCGAAGCATTTTCCGGTAGGGCCGCGGCTCTGGCGACAGCTGCCACGCCCGAAGAGCCAGGAGGGAAAGCCGTGCCTCATTGGAAAGCTCTTTGGCAGCCGCTCGCGTGGCCCCACAGCCCGTGGGGCTGCGGGCTTTCCGGCGGCCATCAACCTCGGGGACACTGGCGCCCACGTGGCGCCGCCGCGCCAGCCTGCGAAGCATTTTCCGGTAGGGCCGCGGCTCTGGCGACAGCTCCCACGCGCGAAGAGCCAGGAGGGAAAGCCGTGCCTCGTTGGAAAGCTCTTTGGCAGCCGCTCACATGGCCCCACAGCCCGTGGGGCTGCGGGCTTTCCGGCGGCCATCAGCGTCGGCGACACAGGCGCCCACGTGGCGCCGCTGCGCCAGCCTGCGAAGCATTTTCCAGTAGGGCCGCGGCTCTGGCGACAGCTCCCACGCCCGAAGAGCCAGGAGGGAAAGCCGTGCCTCGTTGGAAAGCTCTTTGTCAGCCGCTCGCATGGCCCCACAGCCCGTGGGGCTGCGGGCTTTCCGGCGGCCGTCAGCCTCGGCGACACCTGCGACCACGTGGCGCCGCCGCGCCAGCCTGCGAAGCATTTTCCGGTAGGGCCGCGGCTCTGGCGACAGCTCCCACGCCCGAAGAGCCAGGAGGGAAAGCCGTGCCTCGTTGGAAAGCTCTTTGGCAGCCGCTCACGTGGCCCCACAGCCCGTGGGGCTGCGGGCTTTCCGGCTGCCGTCAGACTCGGCGACACCTGCGACCACGTAGCGCCGCCGCGACAACCTGCGAAGCATTTTCCTAATAGGGCCGCGGCTCTGGCGACAGCTCCCACGCCCGAAGAGCCAGGAGGGAAAGCCGTGCCTCCTTGGAAAGCTCTTTGTCAGCCGCTCGCGTGGCCCCACAGCCCGTGGGGCTGCGGGCTTTCCGGCGGCCGTCAGCCTCGGCAACACCGAAGCCCACGTGGCGCCGCCGCACCAGCCTGCGAAGCATTTTCCGGTAGGGCCGCGGCTCTGGCGACAGCTCCCACGCGCGAAGAGCCAGGAGGGAAAGCCGTTCCTCGTTGGAATGCTCTTTGGCAGCCGCTCGCGTGGCCCCACAGCCCGTGGGGCTGCGGGCTTTCCGTCGGCCGTCAGACTCGGCGACACCGGCGCCCACGTGGCGCCGCCGCGCCAGCCTGTGAAGCATTTTCCGGTAGGGCCGCGGCTCTGGCGACAGCTCCCACGCCCGAAGAGCCAGGAGGGAAAGCCGTGCCTCGTTGGAAAGTTCTTTGGCAGCCGCTGGCGTGGCCCCACAGCCCGTGGGGCTGCGGGCTTTCCGGCGGCCATCAACCTCGGGGACACTGGCGCCCACGTGGCGCCGCCGCGCCAGCCTGCGAAGCATTTTCCGGTAGGGCCGCGGCTCTGGCGACAGCTCCCACGCCCGAAGAGCCAGGAGGGAAAGCCGTGCCTCGTTGGAAAGCTCTTTGGCAGCCGCTCGCGTGGCCCCACAGCCCGTGGGACTGCGGGCTTTCCGGCGGCCGTCAGCCTCGGCGACACCTGCGACCACGTGGCGCCGCCGCGCCAGCCTGCGAAGCATTTTCCGGTAGGGCCGTGGCTCTGGCGACAGCTCCCACGCCCGCAGAGCCAGGAGGGAAAGCCGTGCCTCGTTGGAAAGCTCTTTGGCAGCCGCTCACATGGCCCCACAGCCCGTGGGGCCGCGGGCTTTCCGGCGGCCGTCAGCCTCGGCAACACCGGCGCCCATGTGGCGCTGCCGCTCCAGCCTGCGAAGCATTTTCCGGTAGGGCCGCGGCTCTGGCGACAGCTCCCACGCCCGAAGAGCCAGGAGGGAAAGCCGTGCCTCGTTGGAAAGCTCTTTGGCAGCCGCTCGCGTGGCCCCACAGCCCGTGGGGCTGCGGGCTTTTTGGCGGCTGACATCCTCGGCGACACCAGTGCCCACGTGGTGCCGCCGCGCCAGCCCGCGAAGCATTTTCCGGTAGGGCCGCGGCTCTGGCGACAGCTCCCACGCCCGAAGAGCCAGGAGGGAAAGCCGTGCCTCGTTGGAAAGCTCTTTGGCAGCCGCTCGCGTGGCCCCACAGCCCGTGGGGCTGCGGGCTTTCCGGCGGCCGTCAACCTCGGCGACACCGGCGCCCACGTGGCGCCGCCACGCCAGCCTGCGAAGCATTTTCCGGTAGGGCCGCGGCTCTGGCGACAGCTCCCACGCCCGAAGAGCCAGGAGGGAAAGCCGTGCCTCGTTGGAAAGTTCTTTGGCAGCCGCTCGCGTGGCCCCACAGCCCGTGGGGCTGTGGGCTTTCCGGCGGCCGTCAGTCTCGGCGACACCGGCGCCCACGTGGCGCCGCCGCGCCAGCCTGCGAAGCATTTTCCGGTAGGGCTGCGGCTCTGGCGACAGCTCCCACGCCCGAAGAGCCAGGAGGGAAAGCCGTGCCTCGTTGGAAAGCTCTTTGGCAGCCGCTCACGTGGCCCCACAGCCCGTGGGGCTGCGGGCTTTCCGGCTGCCGTCAGACTCGGCGACACAAGTGCCCACGTGGAGCCGCCGCGCCAGCCTGCGAAGCATTTTCCGGTAGGGCCGCGGCTCTGGCGACAGCTCCCACGCCCGAAGAGCCAGGAGGGAAAGCCGTGCCTCGTTGGAAAGCTCTTTGGCAGCCGCTCGCGTGGCCCCACAGCCCGTGGGGCTGCGGGCTTTCCGGCGGCCGTCGGCCTCGGCAACACCGAAGCCCACGTGGCGCCGCCGCTCCAGCCCGCGAAGCATTTTCCGGTAGGGCGGCGGCTCTGGCGACAGCTCCCACGCCCGAAGAGCCAGGAGGGAAAGCCGTGCCTCGTTGCAAAGCTCTTTGGCAGCCGCTCACATGGCCCCACAGCCCGTGGGGCTGCGGGCTTTCCGGCGGCCATCAGCCTCGGCGACACAGGCGCCCACGTGGCGCCGCCACGCCAGCCTGCGAAGCATTTTGCGGTAGGGCCGCGGCTCTGGCGACAGCTCCCACGCCCGAAGAGCCAGGAGGGAAAGCCATGCCTCGTTGGAAAGCTCTTTGGCAGCCGCTCGCATGGCCACACAGCCCGTGGGGCTGCGGGCTTTCCGGCGGCCGTCAGCCTCGGCGACACCTGCGACCACGTGGCGCCGCCGCGCCAGCCTGCGAAGCATTTTCCGGTAGGGCCGCAACTCTGGCGACAGCTCCCACGCCCGAAGAGCCAGGAGGGATAGCCGTGCCTCGTTGGAAAGCTCTTTGGCAGCCGCTCGCGTGGCCCCACAGCCCGTGGGACTGCGGGCTTTCCGGCGGCCGTCAGACTCGGCGACACCTGCAACCACGTGGCGCCGCTGCGCCAGCCTGCGAAGCATTTTGCGGTAGGGCCGCGGCTCTGGCGACAGCTCCCACGCCCGAAGAGCCAGGAGGGAAAGCCGTTCCTCGTTGGAATGCTCTTTGGCAGCCGCTCGCATGGCCCCACAGCCCATGGGGCTGCGGGCTTTCCGTCGGCCGTCAGACTCGGCGACACCGGCGCCCACGTGGCGCCGCCGCGCCAGCCTGTGAAGCATTTTCCGGTAGGGCCGCGGCTCTGGCGACAGCTCCCACGCCCGAAGAGCCAGGAGGGAAAGCCGTGCCTCGTTGGAAAGTTCTTTGGCAGCCGCTGGCGTGGCCCCACAGCCCGTGGGGCTGCGGGCTTTCCGGCGGCCATCAACCTCGGGGACACTGGCGCCCACGTGGCGCCGCCGCGCCAGCCTGCGAAGCATTTTCCGGTAGGGCTGCGGCTCTGGCGACAGCTCCCACGCCCGAAGAGCCAGGAGGGAAAGCCGTGCCTCGTTGGAAAGCTCTTTGGCAGCCGCTCGCGTGGCCCCACAGCCCGTGGGACTGCGGGCTTTCCGGCGGCCGTCAGCCTCGGCGACACCTGCGACCACGTGGTGCCGCCGCGCCAGCCTGCGAAGCATTTTCCGGTAGGGCCGCGGCTCTGGCGACAGCTCCCACGCCCGAAGAGCCAGGAGGGAAAGCCGTGCCTCGTTGGAAAGCTCTTTGGCAGCCGCTCGCGTGGCCCCACAGCCCGTGGGGCTGCGGGCTTTCCGGCGGCCGTCAACCTCGGCGACACCGGCGCCCACGTGGCGCCGCCATGCCAGCCTGCGAAGCATTTTCCGGTAGGGCCGCGGCTCTGGCGACAGCTCCCACGCCCGAAGAGCCAGGAGGGAAAGCCGTGCCTCGTTGGAAAGCTCTTTGGCAGCCGCTCGCGTGGCCCCACAGCCCGTGGGGCTGCGGGCTTTTTGGCGGCTGACATCCTCGGCGACACCAGTGCCCACGTGGTGCCGCCGCGCCAGCCCGCGAAGCATTTTCCGGTAGGGCCGCGGCTCTGGCGACAGCTCCCACGCCCGAAGAGCCAGGAGGGAAAGCCGTGCCTTGTTGGAAAGATCTTTGGCATCCGCTCGCGTGGCCCCACAGCCCGTGGGGCTGCGGGCTTTCCGGCGGCCGTCAGTCTCGGCGACACCGGCGCCCACGTGGCGCCGCCGCGCCAGCCTGCGAAGCATTTTCCGGTAGGGCTGCGGCTCTGGCGACAGCTCCCACGCCCGAAGAGCCAGGAGGGAAAGCCGTGCCTCGTTGGAAAGCTTTTTGGCAGCCACTCGCGTGGCCCCACAGCCCGTGGGGCTGCGGGCTTTCCGGCGACCGTCAGCCTTGGCGACACAAGTGCCCACGTGGAGCCGCCGCGCCAGCCTGCGAAGCATTTTCCGGTAGGGCCGCGGCTCTGGCGACAGCTCCCACGCCCGAAGAGCCAGGAGGGAAAGCCGTGCCTCGTTGGAAAGCTCTTTGGCAGCCGCTCGCGTGGCCCCACAGCCCGTGGGGCTGCGGGCTTTCCGGCGGCCGTCGGCCTCGGCAACACCGAAGCCCACGTGGCGCCGCCGCTCCAGCCCGCGAAGCATTTTCCGGTAGGGCGGCGGCTCTGGCGACAGCTCTCACGCCCGAAGAGCCAGGAGGGAAAGCCGTGCCTCGTTGCAAAGCTCTTTGGCAGCCGCTCACATGGCCCCACAGCCCGTGGGGCTGCGGGCTTTCCGGCGGCCATCAGCCTCGGCGACACAGGCGCCCACGTGGCGCCGCCACGCCAGCCTGCGAAGCATTTTGCGGTAGGGCCGCGGCTCTGGCGACAGCTCCCACGCCCGAAGAGCCAGGAGGGATAGCCGTGCCTCGTTGGAAAGCTCTTTGGCAGCCGCTCGCGTGGCCCCACAGCCCGTGGGACTGCGGGCTTTCCGGCGGCCGTCAGACTCGGCGACACCTGCAACCACGTGGCGCCGCTGCGCCAGCCTGCGAAGCATTTTCCGGTAGGGCCGCGGCTCTGGCGACAGCTCCCACGCCCGAAGAGCCAGGAGGGAAAGCCGTTCCTCGTTGGAATGCTCTTTGGCAGCCGCTCGCATGGCCCCACAGCCCGTGGGGCTGCGGGCTTTCCGTCGGCCGTCAGACTCGGCGACACCGGCGCCCACGTGGCGCCCGCCGCGCCAGCCTGTGAAGCATTTTCCGGTAGGGCCGCGGCTCTGGCGACAGCTCCCACGCCCGAAGAGCCAGGAGGGAAAGCCGTGCCTCGTTGGAAAGTTCTTTGGCAGCCGCTGGCGTGGCCCCACAGCCCGTGGGGCTGCGGGCTTTCCGGCGGCCATCAACCTCGGGACACTGGCGCCCACGTGGCGCCGCCGCGCCAGCCTGCGAAGCATTTTCCGGTAGGGCCGCGGCTCTGGCGACAGCTCCCACGCCCGAAGAGCCAGGAGGGAAAGCCGTGCCTCGTTGGAAAGCTCTTTGGCAGCCGCTCGCGTGGCCCCACAGCCCGTGGGACTGCGGGCTTTCCGGCGGCCGTCAGCCTCGGCGACACCTGCGACCACGTGGCGCCGCCGCGCCAGCCTGCGAAGCATTTTCCGGTAGGGCCGCGGCTCTGGCGACAGCTCCCACGCCCGAAGAGCCAGGAGGGAAAGCCGTGCCTCGTTGGAAAGCTCTTTGGCAGCCGCTCGCGTGGCCCCACAGCCCGTGGGGCTGCGGGCTTTCCGGCGGCCGTCAACCTCGGCGACACCGGCGCCCACGTGGCGCCGCCATGCCAGCCTGCGAAGCATTTTCCGGTAGGGCCGCGGCTCTGGCGACAGCTCCCACGCCCGAAGAGCCAGGAGGGAAAGCCGTGCCTCGTTGGAAAGCTCTTTGGCAGCCGCTCGCGTGGCCCCACAGCCCGTGGGGCTGCGGGCTTTTTGGCGGCTGACATCCTCGGCGACACCAGTGCCCACGTGGTGCCGCCGCGCCAGCCCGCGAAGCATTTTCCGGTAGGGCCGCGGCTCTGGCGACAGCTCCCACGCCCGAAGAGCCAGGAGGGAAAGCCGTGCCTTGTTGGAAAGATCTTTGGCATCCGCTCGCGTGGCCCCACAGCCCGTGGGGCTGCGGGCTTTCCGGCGGCCGTCAGTCTCGGCGACACCGGCGCCCACGTGGCGCCGCCGCGCCAGCCTGCGAAGCATTTTCCGGTAGGGCTGCGGCTCTGGCGACAGCTCCCACGCCCGAAGAGCCAGGAGGGAAAGCCGTGCCTCGTTGGAAAGCTTTTTGGCAGCCACTCGCGTGGCCCCACAGCCCGTGGGGCTGCGGGCTTTCCGGCGACCGTCAGCCTTGGCGACACAAGTGCCCACGTGGAGCCGCCGCGCCAGCCTGCGAAGCATTTTCCGGTAGGGCCGCGGCTCTGGCGACAGCTCCCACGCCCGAAGAGCCAGGAGGGAAAGCCGTGCCTCGTTGGAAAGCTCTTTGGCAGCCGCTCGCGTGGCCCCACAGCCCGTGGGGCTGCGGGCTTTCCGGCGGCCGTCGGCCTCGGCAACACCGAAGCCCACGTGGCGCCGCCGCTCCAGCCCGCGAAGCATTTTCCGGTAGGGCGGCGGCTCTGGCGACAGCTCTCACGCCCGAAGAGCCAGGAGGGAAAGCCGTGCCTCGTTGCAAAGCTCTTTGGCAGCCGCTCACATGGCCCCACAGCCCGTGGGGCTGCGGGCTTTCCGGCGGCCATCAGCCTCGGCGACACAGGCGCCCACGTGGCGCCGCCACGCCAGCCTGCGAAGCATTTTGCGGTAGGGCCGCGGCTCTGGCGACAGCTCCCACGCCCGAAGAGCCAGGAGGGAAAGCCGTGCCTCGTTGGAAAGCTCTTTGGCAGCCGCTCGCATGGCCACACAGCCCGTGGGGCTGCGGGCTTTCCGGCGGCCGTCAGCCTCGGCGACACCTGCGACCACGTGGCGCCGCCGCGCCAGCCTGCGAAGCATTTTCCGGTAGGGCCGCAACTCTGGCGACAGCTCCCACGCCCGAAGAGCCAGGAGGGATAGCCGTGCCTCGTTGGAAAGCTCTTTGGCAGCCGCTCGCGTGGCCCCACAGCCCGTGGGACTGCGGGCTTTCCGGCGGCCGTCAGACTCGGCGACACCTGCAACCACGTGGCGCCGCTGCGCCAGCCTGCGAAGCATTTTGCGGTAGGGCCGCGGCTCTGGCGACAGCTCCCACGCCCGAAGAGCCAGGAGGGAAAGCCGTTCCTCGTTGGAATGCTCTTTGGCAGCCGCTCGCATGGCCCCACAGCCCGTGGGGCTGCGGGCTTTCCGTCGGCCGTCAGACTCGGCGACACCGGCGCCCACGTGGCGCCGCCGCGCCAGCCTGTGAAGCATTTTCCGGTAGGGCCGCGGCTCTGGCGACAGCTCCCACGCCCGAAGAGCCAGGAGGGAAAGCCGTGCCTCGTTGGAAAGTTCTTTGGCAGCCGCTGGCGTGGCCCCACAGCCCGTGGGGCTGCGGGCTTTCCGGCGGCCATCAACCTCGGGGACACTGGCGCCCACGTGGCGCCGCCGCGCCAGCCTGCGAAGCATTTTCCGGTAGGGCCGCGGCTCTGGCGACAGCTCCCACGCCCGAAGAGCCAGGAGGGAAAGCCGTGCCTCGTTGGAAAGCTCTTTGGCAGCCGCTCGCGTGGCCCCACAGCCCGTGGGACTGCGGGCTTTCCGGCGGCCGTCAGCCTCGGCGACACCTGCGACCACGTGGCGCCGCCGCGCCAGCCTGCGAAGCATTTTCCGGTAGGGCCGCGGCTCTGGCGACAGCTCCCACGCCCGAAGAGCCAGGAGGGAAAGCCGTGCCTCGTTGGAAAGCTCTTTGGCAGCCGCTCGCGTGGCCCCACAGCCCGTGGGGCTGCGGGCTTTCCGGCGGCCGTCAACCTCGGCGACACCGGCGCCCACGTGGCGCCGCCATGCCAGCCTGCGAAGCATTTTCCGGTAGGGCCGCGGCTCTGGCGACAGCTCCCACGCCCGAAGAGCCAGGAGGGAAAGCCGTGCCTCGTTGGAAAGCTCTTTGGCAGCCGCTCGCGTGGCCCCACAGCCCGTGGGGCTGCGGGCTTTTTGGCGGCTGACATCCTCGGCGACACCAGTGCCCACGTGGTGCCGCCGCGCCAGCCCGCGAAGCATTTTCCGGTAGGGCCGCGGCTCTGGCGACAGCTCCCACGCCCGAAGAGCCAGGAGGGAAAGCCGTGCCTTGTTGGAAAGATCTTTGGCATCCGCTCGCGTGGCCCCACAGCCCGTGGGGCTGCGGGCTTTCCGGCGGCCGTCAGTCTCGGCGACACCGGCGCCCACGTGGCGCCGCCGCGCCAGCCTGCGAAGCATTTTCTGGTAGGGCTGCGGCTCTGGCGACAGCTCCCACGCCCGAAGAGCCAGGAGGGAAAGCCGTGCCTCGTTGGAAAGCTTTTTGGCAGCCACTCGCGTGGCCCCACAGCCCGTGGGGCTGCGGGCTTTCCGGCGACCGTCAGCCTTGGCGACACAAGTGCCCACGTGGAGCCGCCGCGCCAGCCTGCGAAGCATTTTTCCGGTAGGGGCCGCGGCTCTGGCGACAGCTCCCACGCCCGAAGAGCCAGGAGGGAAAGCCGTGCCTCGTTGGAAAGCTCTTTGGCAGCCGCTCGCGTGGCCCCACAGCCCGTGGGGCTGCGGGCTTCCGGCGGCCGTCGGCCCTCGGCAACACCGAAGCCCACGTGGCGCCGCCGCTCCAGCCCGCGAAGCATTTTCCGGTAGGGCGGCGGCTCTGGCGACAGCTCTCACGCCCGAAGAGCCAGGAGGGAAAGCCGTGCCTCGTTGCAAAGCTCTTTGGCAGCCGCTCACATGGCCCCACAGCCCATGGGGCTGCGGGCTTTCCGGCGGCCATCAGCCTCGGCGACACAGGCGCCCACGTGGCGCCGCCACGCCAGCCTGCGAAGCATTTTGCGGTAGGGCCGCGGCTCTGGCGACAGCTCCCACGCCCGAAGAGCCAGGAGGGAAAGCCGTGCCTCGTTGGAAAGCTCTTTGGCAGCCGCTCGCATGGCCACACAGCCCGTGGGGCTGCGGGCTTTCCGGCGGCCGTCAGCCTCGGCGACACCTGCGACCACGTGGCGCCGCCGCGCCAGCCTGCGAAGCATTTTCCGGTAGGGGCCGCAACTCTGGCGACAGCTCCCACGCCCGAAGAGCCAGGAGGGATAGCCGTGCCTCGTTGGAAAGCTCTTTGGCAGCCGCTCGCGTGGCCCCACAGCCCGTGGGACTGCGGGCTTTCCGGCGGCCGTCAGACTCGGCGACACCTGCAACCACGTGGCGCCGCTGCGCCAGCCTGCGAAGCATTTTGCGGTAGGGCCGCGGCTCTGGCGACAGCTCCCACGCCCGAAGAGCCAGGAGGGAAAGCCGTTCCTCGTTGGAATGCTCTTTGGCAGCCGCTCGCATGGCCCCACAGCCCGTGGGGCTGCGGGCTTTCCGGCGGCCGTCAGACTCGGCGACACCGGCGCCCACGTGGCGCCGCCGCGCCAGCCTGTGAAGCATTTTCCGGTAGGGCCGCGGCTCTGGCGACAGCTCCCACGCCCGAAGAGCCAGGAGGGAAAGCCGTGCCTCGTTGGAAAGTTCTTTGGCAGCCGCTGGCGTGGCCCCACAGCCCGTGGGGCTGCGGGCTTTCCGGCGGCCATCAACCTCGGGGACACTGGCGCCCACGTGGCGCCGCCGCGCCAGCCTGCGAAGCATTTTCCGGTAGGGCCGCGGCTCTGGCGACAGCTCCCACGCCCGAAGAGCCAGGAGGGAAAGCCGTGCCTCGTTGGAAAGCTCTTTGGCAGCCGCTCGCGTGGCCCCACAGCCCGTGGGACTGCGGGCTTTCCGGCGGCCGTCAGCCTCGGCGACACCTGCGACCACGTGGCGCCGCCGCGCCAGCCTGCGAAGCATTTTCCGGTAGGGCCGCGGCTCTGGCGACAGCTCCCACGCCCGAAGAGCCAGGAGGGAAAGCCGTGCCTCGTTGGAAAGCTCTTTGGCAGCCGCTCGCGTGGCCCCACAGCCCGTGGGGCTGCGGGCTTTCCGGCGGCCGTCAACCTCGGCGACACCGGCGCCCACGTGGCGCCGCCATGCCAGCCTGCGAAGCATTTTCCGGTAGGGCCGCGGCTCTGGCGACAGCTCCCACGCCCGAAGAGCCAGGAGGGAAAGCCGTGCCTCGTTGGAAAGCTCTTTGGCAGCCGCTCGCGTGGCCCCACAGCCCGTGGGGCTGCGGGCTTTTTGGCGGCTGACATCCTCGGCGACACCAGTGCCCACGTGGTGCCGTCGCGCCAGCCCGCGAAGCATTTTCCGGTAGGGCCGCGGCTCTGGCGACAGCTCCCACGCCCGAAGAGCCAGGAGGGAAAGCAGTGCCTTGTTGGAAAGATCTTTGGCATCCGCTCGCGTGGCCCCACAGCCCGTGGGGCTGCGGGCTTTCCGGCGGCCGTCGTCCTCGGCGACAGCAGCGCCCACGTGGCGCTGCCGCGCCAGCCTGCGAAGCATTTTCCGGTAGGGCCGTGGCTCTGGCGACAGCTCCCACGCCCGAAGAGCCAGGAGGGAAAGCCGTGCCTCGTTGGAAAGTTCTTTGGCAGCCGCTCGCGTGGCCCCACAGCCCGTGGGGCTGCGGGCTTTCCGGCGGCCGTCAGCCTCGGCGACACCGGCGCCCACGTGGCGCCGCCGCGCCAGCCTGCGAAGCATTTTCCGGTAGGGCCGCGTCTCTGGCGACAGCTCCCACGCCCGAAGAGCCAGGAGGGAAAGCCGTGCCTCGTTGGAAAGCTCTTTGGCAGCCACTCGCGTGGCCCCACAGCCCGTGGGGCTGCGGGCTTTCCGGCGACCGTCAGCCTTGGCGACACAAGTGCCCACGTGGAGCCGCCGCGCCAGCCTGCGAAGCATTTTGCGGTAGGGCCGCCGCTCTGGCGACAGCTCCCACGCCCGAAGAGCCAGGAGGGAAAGCCGTGCCTCGTTGGAAAGCTCTTTGGCAGCCGCTCGCGTGGCCCCACAGCCCGTGGGGCTGCGGGCTTTCCGGCGGCCGTCGGCCTCGGCAACACCGAAGCCCACGTGGCGCCGCCGCGCCAGCCTGCGAAGCATTTTCCGGTAGGGCCGCGGCTCTGGCGACAGCTCCCACGCCCGAAGAGCCAGGAGGGAAAGCCGTGCCTCATTGGAAAGCTCTTTGGCAGCCGCTCGCGTGGCCCCACAGCCCGTGGGGCTGCGGGCTTTCCGGCGGCCGTCAGCCTCGGCGACACCGGCGCCCACGTGGCGCCGCCGCGCCAGCCTGCGAAGCATTTTCCGGTAGGGCCGCGGCTCTGGCGACAGCTCCCACGCCCGAAGAGCCAGGAGGGAAAGCCGTGCCTCCTTGGAAAGCTCTTTGGCAGCCGCTCGCGTGGCCCCACAGCCCGTGGGGCTGCGGGCTTTCCGGCGGCCGTCAGCCTCGGCAACACCGAAGCCCCCGTGGCGCCGCCGCTCCAGCCTGCGAAGCATTTTCCGGTAGGGCCGCGGCTCTGGCGACAGCTCCCACGCGCGAAGAGCCAGGAGGGAAAGCCGTGCCTCGTTGGAAAGCTCTTTGGCAGCCGCTCGCGTGGCCCCACAGCCCGTGGGGCTGTGGGCTTTCCGGCGGCCGTCAGCCTCGGCGACACCTGCGACCACGTGGCGCCGCCGCGCCAGCCTGCGAAGCATTTTCCGGTAGGGCCGCGGCTCTGGCGACAGCTCCCACGCCCGAAGAGCCAGGAGGGAAAGCCGTGCCTCGTTGGAAAGCTCTTTGGCAGCCGCTCGCGTGGCCCCACAGCCCGTGGGGCTGCGGGCTTTTTGGCGGCTGACATCCTCGGCGACACCAGTGCCCACGTGGTGCCGCCGCGCCAGCCCGCGAAGCATTTTCCGGTAGGGCCGCGGCTCTGGCGACAGCTCCCACGCCCGAAGAGCCAGGAGGGAAAGCCGTGCCTTGTTGGAAAGATCTTTGGCATCCGCTCGCGTGGCCCCACAGCCCGTGGGGCTGCGGGCTTTCCGGCGGCCGTCGTCCTCGGCGACACCAGCGCCCACGTGGCGCTGCCGCGCCAGCCTGCGAAGCATTTTCCGGTAGGGCCGTGGCTCTGGCGACAGCTCCCACGCCCGAAGAGCCAGGAGGGGAAAGCCGTGCCTCGTTGGAAAGTTCTTTGGCAGCCGCTCGCGTGGCCCCACAGCCCGTGGGGCTGCGGGCTTTCCGGCGGCCGTCAGCCTCGGCGACACCGGCGCCCACGTGGCGCCGCCGCGCCAGCCTGCGAAGCATTTTCCGGTAGGGCCGCGGCTCTGGCGACAGCTCCCACGCCCGAAGAGCCAGGAGGGAAAGCCGTGCCTCCTTGGAAAGCTCTTTGGCAGCCACTCGCGTGGCCCCACAGCCCGTGGGGCTGCGGGCTTTCCGGCGACCGTCAGCCTTGGCGACACAAGTGCCCACGTGGAGCCGCCGCGCCAGCCTGCGAAGCATTTTGCGGTAGGGCCGCGGCTCTGGCGACAGCTCCCACGCCCGAAGAGCCAGGAGGGAAAGCCGTGCCTCGTTGGAAAGCTCTTTGGCAGCCGCTCGCGTGGCCCCACAGCCCGTGGGGCTGCGGGCTTTCCGGCGGCCGTCGGCCTCGGCAACACCGAAGCCCACGTGGCGCCGCCGCGCCAGCCTGCGAAGCATTTTCCGGTAGGGCCGCGGCTCTGGCGACAGCTCCCACGCCCGAAGAGCCAGGAGGGAAAGCCGTGCCTCATTGGAAAGCTCTTTGGCAGCCGCTCGCGTGGCCCCACAGCCCGTGGGGCTGCGGGCTTTCCGTCGGCCGTCAGACTCGGCGACACCGGCGCCCACGTGGCGCCGCCGCGCCAGCCTGCGAAGCATTTTCCGGTAGGGCCGCGGCTCTGGCGACAGCTCCCACGCCCGAAGAGCCAGGAGGGAAAGCCGTGCCTCCTTGGAAAGCTCTTTGGCAGCCGCTCGCGTGGCCCCACAGCCCGTGGGGCTGCGGGCTTTCCGGCGGCCGTCAGCCTCGGCAACACCGAAGCCCCCGTGGCGCCGCCGCTCCAGCCTGCGAAGCATTTTCCGGTAGGGCCGCGGCTCTGGCGACAGCTCCCACGCGCGAAGAGCCAGGAGGGAAAGCCGTGCCTCGTTGGAAAGCTCTTTGGCAGCCGCTCACATGGCCCCACAGCCCGTGGGGCTGCGGGCTTTCCGGCGGCCATCAGCGTTGGCGACACCGGCGCCCACGTGGCGCCGCCGCGCCAGCCTGCGAAGCATTTTCCAGTAGGGCCGCGGCTCTGGCGACAGCTCCCACGCCCGAAGAGCCAGGAGGGAAAGCCGTGCCTCGTTGGAAAGCTCTTTGTCAGCCGCTCGCATGGCCCCACAGCCCGTGGGGCTGCGGGCTTTCCGGCGACCGTCAGCCTTGGCGACACAAGTGCCCACGTGGAGCTGCCGCGCCAGCCTGCGAAGCATTTTGCGGTAGGGCCGCGGCTCTGGCGACAGCTCCCACGCCCGAAGAGCCAGGAGGGAAAGCCGTGCCTCATTGGAAAGCTCTTTGGCAGCCGCTCGCGTGGCCCCACAGCCCGTGGGGCTGCGGGCTTTCCGGCGGCCGTCAGACTCGGCGACACCTGCGACCACGTGGCGCCGCCGCGCCAGCCTGCGAAGCATTTTCCGGTAGGGCCGCGGCTCTGGCGACAGCTGCCACGCCCGAAGAGCCAGGAGGGAAAGCCGTGCCTCATTGGAAAGCTCTTTGGCAGCCGCTCGCGTGGCCCCACAGCCCGTGGGGCTGCGGGCTTTCCGGCGGCCATCAACCTCGGTGACACTGGCGCCCACGTGGCGCCGCCGCGCCAGCCTGCGAAGCATTTTCCGGTAGGGCCGCGGCTCTGGCGACAGCTCCCACGCGCGAAGAGCCAGGAGGGAAAGCCGTGCCTCGTTGGAAAGCTCTTTGGCAGCCGCTCACATGGCCCCACAGCCCGTGGGGCTGCGGGCTTTCCGGCGGCCATCAGCGTCGGCGACACAGGCGCCCACGTGGCGCCGCTGCGCCAGCCTGCGAAGCATTTTCCAGTAGGGCCGCGGCTCTGGCGACAGCTCCCACGCCCGAAGAGCCAGGAGGGAAAGCCGTGCCTCGTTGGAAAGCTCTTTGTCAGCCGCTCGCATGGCCCCACAGCCCGTGGGGCTGCGGGCTTTCCGGCGGCCGTCAGCCTCGGCGACACCTGCGACCACGTGGCGCCGCCGCGCCAGCCTGCGAAGCATTTTCCGGTAGGGCCGCGGCTCTGGCGACAGCTCCCACGCCCGAAGAGCCAGGAGGGAAAGCCGTGCCTCGTTGGAAAGCTCTTTGGCAGCCGCTCACGTGGCCCCACAGCCCGTGGGGCTGCGGGCTTTCCGGCGGCCGTCAGACTCGGCGACACCTGCGACCACGTAGCGCCGCCGCGACAACCTGCGAAGCATTTTCCTAATAGGGCCGCGGCTCTGGCGACAGCTCCCACGCCCGAAGAGCCAGGAGGGAAAGCCCTGCCTCGTTGGAAAGCTCTTTGGCAGCCGCTCGCGTGGCCCCACAGCCCGTGGGGCTGCGGGCTTTCCGGCGGCCGTCAGACTCGGCGACACCTGCGACCACGTGGCGCCGCCGCGCCAGCCTGCGAAGCATTTTCCGGTAGGGCCGCGGCTCTGGCGACAGCTGCCACGCCCGAAGAGCCAGGAGGGAAAACCGTGCCTCATTGGAAAGCTCTTTGGCAGCCGCTCGCGTGGCCCCACAGCCCGTGGGGCTGCGGGCTTTCCGGCGGCCATCAACCTCGGGGACACTGGCGCCCACGTGGCGCCGCCGCGCCAGCCTGCGAAGCATTTTCCGGTAGGGCCGCGGCTCTGGCGAGAGCTCCCACGCCCGAAGAGCCAGGAGGGGAAAGCCGTGCCTCGTTGGAAAGCTCTTTGGCAGCCGCTCGTGTGGCCCCACAGCCCGTGGGACTGCGGGCTTACCGGCTGCCGTCAGCCTCGGCGACACCTGCGCCCACGTGGCGCCGCCGCGCCAGCCTGCGAAGCATTTTCCGGTAGGGCCGCGGCTCTGGCGACAGCTCCCACGCCCGAAGAGCCAGGAGGGAAAGCCGTGCCTCGTTGGAAAGCTCTTTGGCAGCCGCTCGCGTGGCCCCACAGCCCGTGGGACTGCGGGCTTTCCGGCGACCGTCAGCCTTGGCGACACAAGTGCCCACGTGGTGCCGCCGCGCCAGCCTGCGAAGCATTTTCCGGTAGGGCCGCGGCTCTGGCGACAGCTCCCACGCCCGAAGAGCCAGGAGGGAAAGCCGTGCCTCGTTGGAAAGCTCTTTGGCAGCCGCTCGCGTGGCCCCACAGCCCGTGGGGCTGCGGGCTTTCCGGCGGCCGTCAGACTCGGCGACACCGGCGCCCACGTGGCGCCGCCGCGCCAGCCTGCGAAGCATTTTCCGGTAGGGCCGCGTCTCTGGCGACAGCTCCCACGCCCGAAGAGCCAGGAGGGAAAGCCGTGCCTCATTGGAAAGCTCTTTGGCAGCCGCTCGCGTGGACCCACAGCCCGTGGGGCTGCGGGCTTTCCGGCGGCCGTCAGCCTCGGCAACACCGGCTCCCACGTGGCGCCGCCGCGCCAGCCTGCGAAGCATTTTCCGGTAGGGCCGCGGCTCTGTCGACAGCTCCCACGCCCGAAGAGCCAGGAGGGAAAGCCGTGCCTCGTTGCAAAGGTCTTTGGCAGCCGCTCACATGGCCCCACAGCCCGTGGGGCCGCGGGCTTTCCGGCGACCGTCAGCCTCGGCAACACCGGCGCCCACGTGGCGCCGCCGCGCCAGCCTGCGAAGCATTTTCCGGTAGGGCCGCGGCTCTGGCGACAGCTGCCACGCCCAAAGAGCCAGGAGGGAAAGCCGTGCCTCGTTGGAAAGCTCTTTGGCAGCCGCTCGCGTGGCCCCACAGCCCGTGGGGCTGCGGGCTTTCCGGCAGCCATCAGCCTCGGCGACACCGGCGCCCACGTGGCGCCGCCACGCCAGCCTGCGAAGCATTTTGCGGTAGGGCCGCGGCTCTGGTGACAGCTCCCACACCCGAAGAGCCAGGAGGGAAAGCCGTGCCTCGTTGGAAAGCTCTTTGGCATCCGCTCGCGTGGCCCCACAGCCCGTGGGGCTGCGGGCTTTCCGGCGGCCGTCAGACTCGGCGACACCTGCGACCACGTGGCGCTGCCACGTCAGCCTGCGAAGCATTTTCCGGTAGGGCCGCGGCTCTGGCGACAGCTCCCACGCCCGAAGAGCCAGGAGGGAAAGCCGTGCCTTGTTGGAAAGCTCTTTGGCAGCCGCTCGCGTGGCCCCACAGCCCGTGGGGCTGCGGGCTTTCCGGCGGCCGTCAGCCTCGGCGACACCTGCGACCACGTGGCGCCGCGGCGACAACCTGCGAAGCATTTTCCTAATAGGGCCGCGGCTCTGGCGACAGCTCCCACGCCCGAAGAGCCAGGAGGGAAAGCCGTGCCTCGTTGGAAAGCTCTTTGGCAGCCGCTGGCGTGGCCCCACAGCCCGTGGGGCTGCGGGCTTTCCGGCGGCCGTCAGCCTTGGCGACACCGGCACCCATGTGGCGCCGCCGCTCCAGCCTGCGAAGCATTTTCCGGTAGGGCCGCGGCTCTGGCGACAGCTCCCACGCCCGAAGAGCCAGGAGGGAAAGCCGTGCCTCGTTGCAAAGCTCTTTGGCAGCCGCTCACATGGCCCCACAGCCCGTGGGGCTGCGGGCTTTCCGGCGGCCATCAGCCTCGGCGACACAGGCGCCCACGTGGAGCCCCCGCGCCAGCCTGCGAAGCATTTTCCGGTAGGGCCGCGGCTGTGGCGACAGCTCCCACGCCCGAAGAGCCAGGAGGGAAAGCCGTGCCTCGTTGGAAAGCTCTTTGGCAGCCGCTCGCATGGCCCCACAGCCCGTGGGGCTGCGGGCTTTCCGGCGGCCGTCAGCCTCGGCGACACCTGCGACCACGTGGCGCCGCCGCGCCAGCCTGCGAAGCATTTTCCGGTAGGGCCGCAACTCTGGCGACAGCTCCCACGCCCGAAGAGCCAGGAGGGAAAGCCGTGCCTCGTTGGAAAGCTCTTTGGCAGCCGCTCGCGTGGCCCCACAGCCCGTGGGGCTGTGGGCTTTCCGGCGGCCGTCAGCCTCGGCGACACCGGCACCCATGTGGCGCCGTCGCTCCAGCCTGCGAAGCATTTTCCGGTAGGGCCGCGGCTCTGGCGACAGCTCCCACGCCCGAAGAGCCAGGAGGGAAAGCCGTGCCTCGTTGGAAAGCTCTTTCGCAGCCGCTCGCGTGGCCCCACAGCCCGTGGGGCTGCGGGCTTTCCGGCGGCCGTCAGCCTCGGCGACACCTGCGACCATGTGGCGCCGCCGCGCCAGCCTGCGAAGCATTTTCCGGTAGGGCCGCGGCTCTGGCGACAGCTCCCACGCCCGAAGAGCCAGGAGGGAAAGCCGTGCCTCGTTAGAAAGCTCTTTGGCAGCCGCTCGCGTGGCCCCACAGCCCGTGGGGCTGCGGGCTTTCCGGTGGCCGTGAGCCTCGGCAACACCGGCGCCCACGTGGCGCCGCCGCGCCAGCCTGCGAAGCATTTTCCGGTAGGGCCGCGGCTCTGGCGACAGCTCCCACGCCCGAAGAGCCAGGAGGGAAAGCCGTGCCTCGTTGGAAAGCTCTTTGGCAGTCGCTCGCGTGGCCCCACAGCCCGTGGGGCTGCGGGCTTTCCGGCGGCCGTCAGACTCGGCGACACCTGCGACCACGTGGCGCTGCCACGCCAGCCTGCGAAGCATTTTGCGGTAGGGCCGCGGCTCTGGCGACAGCTCCCACGCCCGAAGAGCCAGGAGGGAAAGCCGTGCCTCGTTGGAAAGCTCTTTGGCAGCCGCTCGCGTGGCCCCACAGCCCGTGGGGCTGCGGGCTTTTTGGCGGCTGACATCCTCGGCGACACCAGTGCCCACGTGGTGCCGCCGCGCCAGCCTGCGAAGCATTTTCCGGTAGGGCCGCGACTCTGGCGACAGCTCCCACGCCTGAAGAGCCAGGAGGGAAAGCCGTGCCTCGTTGGAAAGCTCTTTGGCAGCCGCTCGCGTGGCCCCACAGCCCGTGGGGCTGCGGGCTTTCCGGCGGCCGTCAGCCTCGGCGACACCAGTGCCCACGTGGTGCCACCGCGCCAGCCTGCGAAGCATTTTGCGGTAGGGCTGCGGCTCTGGCGACAGCTCCCACGCCCGAAGAGCCAGGAGGGAAAGCCGTGCCTCGTTGGAAAGCTCTTTGGCATCCGCTCGCGTGGCCCCACAGCCCGTGGGGCTGCGGGCTTTCCGGCGGCCGTCGTCCTAGGCAACACCAGCGCCCACGTGGCGCTGCCGCGCCAGCCTGCGAAGCATTTTCCGGTAGGGCCGCGGCTCTGGCGACAGCTCCCACGCCCGAAGAGCCAGGAGGGAAAGCCGTGCCTCGTTGGAAAGCTCTTTGGCAGCCGCTCGCGTGGCCCCACAGCCCGTGGGGCTGCGGGCTTTCCGGCTGCCGTCAGCCTCGGCGACACCGGCGCCCACGTGGCGCCGCCACGCCAGCCTGAGAAGCATTTTCCGGTAGGGCCGCGGCTCTGGCGACAGCTCCCACGCCCGAAGAGCCAGGAGGGAAAGCCGTGCCTCATTGGAAAGCTCTTTGGCAGCCGCTCGCGTGGCCCCACAGACCGTGGGGCTGCGGGCTTTTTGGCGGCAGTCAGACTCGGTGACACCTGCGACCAC
>NW_026529695.1:0-61673 GCF_028500815.1 Rissa tridactyla | reverse complement strand
GGGCCACGCGAGCGGCTGCCAAAGAGCTTTCCAACGAGGCACGGCTTTCCCTCCTGGCTCTTCGGGCGTGGAGCTGTCGCCAGAGACGCGGCCCTACCGGAAAATGCTTCGCAGGCTGGTGCGGCGGTGCCATGTGGGCGCAGGTGTCGCCGAGGCTGATGGCCGCCGGAAAGCCCGCAGCCCCACGGGCTGTGGGGCCACGCGAGCGGCTGCCAAAGAGCTTTCCAACGAGGCACGGCTTTCCCTCCTGGCTCTTCGGGCGTGGGAGCTGTCGCCAGAGCCGCGGCCCTACCGGAAAATGCTTCGCAGGCTGGCGCGGCGGCGCCACGTGGTCTCAGGTGTCGCCGAGGCTGATGGCCCCCGGAAAGCCCGCAGCCCCACGGGCTGTGGGGCCACGCGAGCGGCTGCCAAAGAGCTTTCCAACGAGGCACGGCTTTCCCCTCCTGGCTCTTCGGGCGTGGGAGCTGTCGCCAGAGCCGCGGCCCCTACCGGAAAATGCTTCGCAGGCTGGCGCGGCGGCGCCACGTGGGCGCCGCTGTCGACGAGGCTGACGGCCGCCGGAAAGCCCGCAGCCCCACGGGCTGTGGGGCCACGCGAGCGGCTGCCAAAGAGCTTTCCAACGAGGCACGGCTTTCCCTCCTGGCTCTTCGGGCGTGGGAGCTGTCGCCAGAGCCGCGGCCCCTACCGGAAAATGCTTCGCAGGGTGGTGCGGCGGCGCCACGTGGGCGCCGGTGGCGCCGATGCTGACGGCCGCCAGAAAGCCCGCAGCCCCACGGGCTGTGGGGCCACGCGAGCGGCTGCCAAAGAGCTTTCCAACGAGGCACGGCTTTCCCTCCTGGCTCTTCGGGCGTGGGAGCTGTCGCCAGAGACGCGGCCCTACCGGAAAATGCTTCGCAGGCTGGCGCGGCGGAGCCACGTGGGCGCCGGTGTCGCCGAGGCTGACGGCCGCCGGAAAGCCCGCAGCCCCACGGGCTGTGGGGCCACGCGAGCGGCTGCCAAAGAGCTTTCCAACGAGGCACGGCTTTCCCTCCTGGCTCTTCGGGCGTGGGAGCTGTCGCCAGAGCCGCGGCCCTACCGGAAAATGCTTCGCAGGCTGGCACAGCGGCGCCACGTGGGCGCAGGTGTCGCCGAGGCTGATGGCCCCCGGAAACCCGCAGCCCCACGGGCTGTGGGGCCACGCGAGCGGCTGCCAAAGAGCTTTCCAACGAGGCACGGCTTTCCCTCCTGGCTCTTCGGGCGTGGGAGCTGTCGCCAGAGCCGCGGCCCCTACCGGAAAATGCTTCGCAGGCTGGCACAGCGGCGCCACGTGGGCGCCAGTGTCGCCGAGGCTGACGGCCGCCGGAAAGCCCGCAGCCCCACGGGCTGTGGGGGCCACGCGAGCGGCTGCCAAAGAGCTTTCCAACGAGGCACGGCTTTCCCTCCTGGCTCTTCGGGCGTGGGAGCTGTCGCCAGAGACGCGGCCCTACTCGAAAATGCTTCGCAGGCTGGCGCGGCGGCGCCACGTGGGCGCCGCTGTCGACGAGGCTGACGGCCGCCGGAAAGCCCGCAGCCCCACGGGCTGTGGGGCCACGCGAGCGGCTGCCAAAGAGATTTCCAACGAGGCACGGCTTTCCCTCCTGGCTCTTCGGGCGTGGGAGCTGTCGCCAGAGCCGCGGCCCCTACCGGAAAATGCTTCGCAGGCTGGTGCGGCGGCGCCACGTGGGCGCCGGTGGCGCCGATGCTGACGGCCGCCAGAAAGCCCGCAGCCCCACGGGCTGTGGGGCCACGCGAGCGGCTGCCAAAGAGCTTTCCAACGAGGCACGGCTTTCCCTCCTGGCTCTTCGGGCGTGGGAGCTGTCGCCAGAGACGCGGGCCCTACCGGAAAATGCTTCGCAGGCTGGCGCGGCGGAGCCACGTGGGCGCCGGGTGTCGCCGAGGCTGACGGCCGCCGAAAGCCCGCAGCCCCACGGGCTGTGGGGCCACGTGAGCGGCTGCCAAAGAGCTTTCCAACGAGGCACGGCTTTCCGTCCTGGCTCTTCGGGCGTGGGAGCTGTCGCCAGAGACGCGGCCCTACCGGAAAATGCTTCGCAGGCTGGTGCGGCGGCGCCACGTGGGCGCCGGTGGCGCCGAGGCTGACGGCCGCCGAAAAGCCCGCAGCCCCACGGGCTGTGGGGCCACGCGAGCGGCTGCCAAAGAGCTTTCCAACGAGGCACGGCTTTCCCTCCTGGCTCTTCGGGCGTGGGAGCTGTCGCCAGAGACGCGGCCCTACCGGAAAATGCTTTGCAGGCTGGCGCGGCGGGCGCCACGTGTGCCCTGGTGTCCGCCGAGGCTGACGGCCGCCGAAAAGCCCGCAGCCCCACGGGCTGTGGGGCCACGCGAGCGGCTGCCAAAGAGCTTTCCAACGAGGCACGGCTTTCCCTCCTGGCTCTTCGGGCGTGGGAGCTGTCGCCAGAGACGCGGCCCTACCGGATAATGCTTTGCAGGCTGGCGCGGCGGCGGCACGTGGGCGCCGGTGTCACCGAGGCTGACGGCCGACGGAAAGCCCGCAGCCCCACGGGCTGTGGGGCCACGCGAGCGGCTGCCAAAGAGCTTTCCAAGGAGGCTCGGCTTTCCCTCCTGGCTCTTCGGGCGTGGGAGCTGTCGCCAGAGCCGCGGCCCTACCGGAAAATGCTTCGCAGGCTGGCACGGCGGCGCCACGTGGGCACTGGTGTCGCCGAGGCTGACGGCCGCCGAAAAGCCCGCAGCCCCACGGGCTGTGAGGCCACGCGAGCGGCTGCCAAAGAGCTTTCCAACGAGGCACGGCTTTCCCTCCTGGCTCTTCGGGCGTGGGAGATGTCGCCAGAGACGCGGCCCTACCGGAAAATGCTTCGCAGGCTGGCGCGGGCGGCGCCACGTGGGCACTTATGTCGCCGAGGCTGACGGCCGCCGGAAAGCCTGCAGCCCCACGGGCTGTGGGGCCACGCGAGCGGCTGCCAAAGAGCTTTCCAACGAGGCATGGCTTTCCCTCCTGGCTCTTCGGGCGTGGGAGTTGTCGCCAGAGCCGCGGCCTACTCGAAAATGCTTCGCAGGCTGGCGCGGCGGCGCCACGTGGGCGCCGGTGTCGCCGAGGCTGACGGCCGCCGGAAAGCCCGCAGCCCCACGGGCTGTGGGGCCACGCGAGCGGCTGCCAAAGAGCTTTCCAACGAGGCACAGCTTTCCCTCCTGGCTCTTCGGGCGTGGGGAGCTGTCGCCAGAGCCGCGGCCCTACCGGGAAAATGCTTCGCAGGCTGGCACGGGGGCGCCATGTGTGTGCAGGTGGCGCCGAGGCTGACAGCCGCCGGAAAGCCCGCAGCCCCACGGGCTGTGGGGCCACGTGAGCAGCTGCCAAAGAGCTTTCCAACGAGGCACGGCTTTCCCTCCTGGCTCTTCGGGCGTGGGAGCTGTCGCCAGAGCCGCGGCCCTACCGGAAAATGCTTCGCAGGCTGGCGTGGCGGCGCCACGTGGGCTCCGGTGTCGCCGAGGCTGACGGCCGCTGGAAGGCCCGCAGCCCCACGGGCTGTAGGGCCACGCGAGCGGCTGCCAAAGAGCTTTCCAACGAGGCACGGCTTTCCCTCCTGGCTCTTCGGGCGTGGGAGCTGTCGCCAGAGCCGTGGCCCTACCGGAAAATGCTTCGCAGGCTGGCGTGGCGGCGCCACGTGGACGCCGGTGTCGCCGAGGCTGACGGCCGACGGAAAGCCCGCAGCCCCACGGGCTGTGGGGCCACGCGAGCGGCTGCCAAAGAGCTTTCCAACGAGGCACAGCTTTCCCTCCTGGCTCTTCGGGCGTGGGAGCTGTCGCCAGAGCCGCGGCCCTACCGGAAAATGCTTCGCAGGCTGGTGCGCCGACGCCACGTGGGCGCAGGTGGCGCCGAGGCTGACGGCCGCCGGAAAGCCCGCAGCCCCACGGGCTGTGGGGGCCACGCGAGCGGCTGCCAAAGAGCTTTCCAACGAGGCACGGCTTTCCCTCCTGGCTCTTCGGGCGTGGGAGCTGTCGCCAGAGCCGCGGCCCTACCGGAAAATGCTTCGCAGGCTGGCGCGGGGGGCGCCATGTGTGTGCAGGTGGCGCCGAGGCTGACGGCCGCCGGAAAGCCCGCAGCCCCACGGGCTGTGGGGCCATGCGAGCAGCTGCCAAAGAGCTTTCCAACGAGGCACGGCTTTCCGTCCTGGCTCTTCGGGCGTGGGAGCTGTCGCCAGAGCCGCGGCCCTACCGGAAAATGCTTCGCAGGCTGGCGTGGCGGCGCCACGTGGGCACTGGTGTCGCCGAGGCTGACGGCCGCCGAAAAGCCCGCAGCCCCACGGGCTGTGAGGCCACGCGAGCGGCTGCCAAAGAGCTTTCCAACGAGGCACGGCTTTCCCTCCTGGCTCTTCGGGCGTGGGAGATGTCGCCAGAGACGCGGCCCTACCGGAAAATGCTTCGCAGGCTGGCGCGGCGGCGCCACGTGGGCACTTATGTCGCCGAGGCTGACGGCCGCCGGAAAGCCTGCAGCCCCACGGGCTGTGGGGCCACGCGAGCGGCTGCCAAAGAGCTTTCCAACGAGGCATGGCTTTCCCTCCTGGCTCTTCGGGCGTGGGAGTTGTCGCCAGAGCCGCGGCCCTACTCGAAAATGCTTCGCAGGCTGGCGCGGCGGCGCCACGTGGGCGCCGGTGTCGCCGAGGCTGACGGCCGCCGGAAAGCCCGCAGCCCCACGGGCTGTGGGGGCCACGCGAGCGGCTGCCAAAGAGCTTTCCAACGAGGCACAGCTTTCCCTCCTGGCTCTTCGGGCGTGGGAGCTGTCGCCAGAGCCGCGGCCCTACCGGAAAATGCTTCGCAGGCTGGCACGGGGGCGCCATGTGTGTGCAGGTGGCGCCGAGGCTGACAGCCGCCGGAAAGCCCGCAGCCCCACGGGCTGTGGGGCCACGTGAGCAGCTGCCAAAGAGCTTTCCAACGAGGCACGGCTTTCCCTCCTGGCTCTTCGGGCGTGGGAGCTGTCGCCAGAGCCGCGGCCCTACCGGAAAATGCTTCGCAGGCTGGCGTGGCGGCGCCACGTGGGCTCCGGTGTCGCCGAGGCTGACGGCCGCTGGAAGGCCCGCAGCCCCACGGGCTGTAGGGCCACGCGAGCGGCTGCCAAAGAGCTTTCCAACGAGGCACGGCTTTCCCTCCTGGCTCTTCGGGCGTGGGAGCTGTCGCCAGAGCCGTGGCCCTACCGGAAAATGCTTCGCAGGCTGGCGTGGCGGCGCCACGTGGACGCCGGTGTCGCCGAGGCTGACGGCCGACGGAAAGCCCGCAGCCCCACGGGCTGTGGGGCCACGCGAGCGGCTGCCAAAGAGCTTTCCAACGAGGCACAGCTTTCCCTCCTGGCTCTTCGGGCGTGGGAGCTGTCGCCAGAGCCGCGGCCCTACCGGAAAATGCTTCGCAGGCTGGTGCGCCGACGCCACGTGGGCGCAGGTGGCGCCGAGGCTGACGGCCGCCGGAAAGCCCGCAGCCCCACGGGCTGTGGGGCCACGCGAGCGGCTGCCAAAGAGCTTTCCAACGAGGCACGGCTTTCCCTCCTGGCTCTTCGGGGCGTGGGAGCTGTCGCCAGAGCCGCGGCCCTACCGGAAAATGCTTCGCAGGCTGGCGCGGGGGCGCCATGTGTGTGCAGGTGGCGCCGAGGCTGACGGCCGCCGGAAAGCCCGCAGCCCCACGGGCTGTGGGGCCATGCGAGCAGCTGCCAAAGAGCTTTCCAACGAGGCACGGCTTTCCGTCCTGGCTCTTCGGGCGTGGGAGCTGTCGCCAGAGCCGCGGCCCTACCGGAAAATGCTTCGCAGGCTGGCGTGGCGGCGCCACGTGGACGCCGGTGTCGCCGAGGCTGACGGCCGACGGAAAGCCCGCAGCCCCACGGGCTGTGGGGCCACGCGAGCGGCTGCCAAAGAGCTTTCCAACGAGGCACAGCTTTCCCTCCTGGCTCTTCGGGCGTGGGAGCTGTCGCCAGAGCCGCGGCCCTACCGGAAAATGCTTCGCAGGCTGGTGCGGCGACGCCACGTGGGCGCAGGTGGCGCCGAGGCTGACGGCCGCCGGAAAGCCCGCAGCCCCACGGGCTGTGGGGGCCACGCGAGCGGCTGCCAAAGAGCTTTCCAACGAGGCACGGCTTTCCCTCCTGGCTCTTCGGGCGTGGGAGCTGTCGCCAGAGCCGCGGCCCTACCGGAAAATGCTTCGCAGCCTGGCGCGGGGGCGCCATGTGTGTGCAGGTGGCGCCGAGGCTGACGGCCGCCGGAAAGCCCGCAGCCCCACGGGCTGTGGGGCCATGCGAGCAGCTGCCAAATAGCTTTCCAACGAGGCACGGCTTTCCCTCCTGGCTCTTCAGGCGTGGGAGCTGTCGCCAGAGACGCGGCCCTACCGGAAAATGCTTCGCAGGCTGGCGTGGCGGCGCCACGTGGGCTCCGGTGTCGCCGAGGCTGACGGCCGCCGGAAGGCCCGCAGCCCCACGGGCTGTGGGGCCACGCGAGCGGCTGCCAAAGAGCTTTCCAACGAGGCACGGCTTTCCCTCCTGGCTCTTCGGGCGTGGGAGCTGTTGCCAGAGCCGTGGCCCTACGGGAAAATGCTTCGCAGGCTGGCGCGGCGGCGCCACATGGACACCGGTGTCGCCGAGGCTGACGGCCGCCGGAAAGCCCGCAGCCCCACGGGCTGTGGGGCCACGCGAGCGGCTGCCAAAGAGCTTTCCAACGAGGCACGGCTTTCCCTCCTGGCTCTTCGGGCGTGGGAGCTGTCGCCAGAGACGCGGCCCTACCGGAAAATGCTTCGCAGGCTGGTGCGGCGGTGCCATGTGGGCGCAGGTGTCGCCGAGGCTGATGGCCGCCGGAAAGCCCGCAGCCCCACGGGCTGTGGGGCCACGCGAGCGGCTGCCAAAGAGCTTTCCAAGGAGGCACGGCTTTCCCTCCTGGCTCTTCGGGCGTGGGAGCTGTCGCCAGAGCCGCGGCCCTACCGGAAAATGCTTCGCAGGCTGGTGCGGCGGCGAGACGTGGTCGCAGGTGTCGCCGAGGCTGATGGCCCCCGGAAAGCCCGCAGCCCCACGGGCTGTGGGGCCACGCGAGCGGCTGCCAAAGAGCTTTCCAACGAGGCACGGCTTTCCCTCCTGGCTCTTCGGGCGTGGGAGCTGTCGCCAGAGCCGCGGCCCTACCGGAAAATGCTTCGCAGGCTGGCGCGGCGGAGCCACGTGGGCGCCGGTGTCGCCGAGGCTGACGGCCCGCCGGAAAGCCCGCAGCCCCACGGGCTGTGGGGCCACGTGAGCGGCTGCCAAAGAGCTTTCCAACGAGGCACGGCTTTCCGTCCTGGCTCTTCGGGCGTGGGAGCTGTCGCCAGAGACGCGGCCCTACCGGAAAATGCTTCGCAGGCTGATGCGGCGGCGCCACGTGGGCGCCGGTGGCGCCGAGGTTGACGGCCGCCGAAAAGCCCGCAGCCCCACGGGCTGTGGGGCCACGCGAGCGGCTGCCAAAGAGCTTTCCAACGAGGCACGGCTTTCCCTCCTGGCTCTTCGGGCGTGGGAGCTGTCGCCAGAGACGCGGCCCTACCGGAAAATGCTTCGCAGGCTGGTGCGGCGGTGCCATGTGGGCGCAGGTGTCGCCGAGGCTGATGGCCGCCGGAAAGCCCGCAGCCCCACGGGCTGTGGGGCCACGCGAGCGGCTGCCAAAGAGCTTTCCAACGAGGCACGGCTTTCCCTCCTGGCTCTTCGGGCGTGGGAGCTGTCGCCAGAGCCGCGGCCCTACCGGAAAATGCTTCGCAGGCTGGCGCGGCGGCGCCACGTGGTCGCAGGTGTCGCCGAGGCTGATGGCCCCCGGAAAGCCCGCAGCCCCACGGGCTGTGGGGCCACGCGAGCGGCTGCCAAAGAGCTTTCCAACGAGGCACGGCTTTCCCTCCTGGCTCTTCGGGCGTGGGAGCTGTCGCCAGAGCCGCGGCCCTACCGGAAAATGCTTCGCAGGCTGGTGCGGCGGCGCCACGTGGGCGCCGGTGGCGCCGATGCTGACGGCCGCCAGAAAGCCCGCAGCCCCACGGGCTGTGGGGCCACGCGAGCGGCTGCCAAAGAGCTTTCCAACGAGGCACGGCTTTCCCTCCTGGCTCTTCGGGCGTGGGAGCTGTCGCCAGAGACGCGGCCCTACCGGAAAATGCTTCGCAGGCTGGCGCGGCGGAGCCACGTGGGCGCCGGTGTCGCCGAGGCTGACGGCCGCCGGAAAGCCCGCAGCCCCACGGGCTGTGGGGCCACGTGAGCGGCTGCCAAAGAGCTTTCCAACGAGGCACGGCTTTCCGTCCTGGCTCTTCGGGCGTGGGAGCTGTCGCCAGAGACGCGGCCCTACCGGAAAATGCTTCGCAGGCTGGTGCGGCGGCGCCACGTGGGCGCCGGTGGCGCCGAGGCTGACGGCCGCCGAAAAGCCCGCAGCCCCACGGGCTGTGGGGCCACGCGAGCGGCTGCCAAAGAGCTTTCCAAGGAGGCACGGCTTTCCCTCCTGGCTCTTCGGGCGTGGGAGCTGTCGCCAGAGACGCGGCCCTACCGGAAAATGCTTCGCAGGCTGGCGCGGCGGCGCCACGTGTGCCCTGGTGTCGCCGAGGCTGACGGCCGCCGAAAAGCCCGCAGCCCCACGGGCTGTGGGGCCACGCGAGCGGCTGCCAAAGAGCTTTCCAACGAGGCACGGCTTTCCCTCCTGGCTCTTCGGGCGTGGGAGCTGTCGCCAGAGACGCGGCCCTACCGGATAATGCTTTGCAGGCTGGCGCGGCGGCGGCACGTGGGCGCCGGTGTCACCGAGGCTGACGGCCGACGGAAAGCCCGCAGCCCCACGGGCTGTGGGGCCACGCGAGCGGCTGCCAAAGAGCTTTCCAAGGAGGCTCGGCTTTCCCTCCTGGCTCTTCGGGCGTGGGAGCTGTCGCCAGAGCCGCGGCCCTACCGGAAAATGCTTCGCAGGCTGGCACGGCGGCGCCACGTGGGCATTGGTGTCGCCGAGGCTGACGGCCGCCGAAAAGTCCGCAGCCCCACGGGCTGTGAGGCCACGCGGGCGGCTGCCAAAGAGCTTTCCAACGAGGCACGGCTTTCCCTCCTGGCTCTTCGGGCGTGGGAGATGTCGCCAGAGACGCGGCCCTACCGGAAAATGCTTCGCAGGCTGGCGCGGCGGCGCCACGTGGGCACTTGTGTCGCCGAGGCTGACGGCCGCCGGAAAGCCTGCAGCCCCACGGGCTGTGGGGCCACGCGAGCGGCTGCCAAAGAGCTTTCCAACGAGGCATGGCTTTCCCTCCTGGCTCTTCGGGCGTGGGAGTTGTCGCCAGAGCCGCGGCCCTACTCGAAAATGCTTCGCAGGCTGGCGCGGCGGCGCCACGTGGGCGCCGGTGGCGCCGAGGCTGACGGCCGCCGGAAAGCCCGCAGCCCCACGGGCTGTGGGGCCACGCGAGCGGCTGCCAAAGAGCTTTCCAACGAGGCACAGCTTTCCCTCCTGGCTCTTCGGGCGTGGGAGCTGTCGCCAGAGCCGCGGCCCTACCGGAAAATGGTTCGCAGGCTGGCACGGGGGCGCCATGTGTGTGCAGGTGGCGCCGAGGCTGACAGCCGCCGGAAAGCCCGCAGCCCCACGGGCTGTGGGGCCATGTGAGCAGCTGCCAAAGAGCTTTCCAACGAGGCACGGCTTTCCCTCCTGGCTCTTCGGGCGTGGGAGCTGTCGCCAGAGCCGCGGCCCTACCGGAAAATGCTTCGCAGGCTGGCGTGGCGGCGCCACGTGGGCTACGGTGTCGCCGAGGCTGACGGCCGCTGGAAGGCCCGCAGCCCCACGGGCTGTAGGGCCACGCGAGCGGCTGCCAAAGAGCTTTCCAACGAGGCACGGCTTTCCCTCCTGGCTCTTCGGGCGTGGGAGCTGTCGCCAGAGCCGTGGCCCTACCGGAAAATGCTTCGCAGGCTGGCGTGGCGGCGCCACGTGGACGCCGGTGTCGCCGAGGCTGACGGCCGACGGAAAGCCCGCAGCCCCACGGGCTGTGGGGCCACGCGAGCGGCTGCCAAAGAGCTTTCCAACGAGGCACAGCTTTCCCTCCTGGCTCTTCGGGCGTGGGAGCTGTCGCCAGAGACGCGGCCCTACCGGAAAATGCTTCGCAGGCTGGTGCGGCGACGCCACGTGGGCGCAGGTGGCGCCGAGGCTGACGGCCGCCGGAAAGCCCGCAGCCCCACGGGCTGTGGGGCCACGCGAGCGGCTGCCAAAGGGCTTTCCAAGGAGGCACGGCTTTCCCTCCTGGCTCTTCGGGCGTGGGAGCTGTCGCCAGAGCCGCGGCCCTACCGGAAAATGCTTCGCAGGCTGGCATGGCGGCGCCACGTGGGCACTGGTGTCGCCGAGGCTGACGGCCGCCGAAAAGCCTGCAGCCCCACAGGCTGTGGGGCCACGCGAGCGGCTGCCAAAGAGCTTTCCAACGAGGCACGGCTTTCCCTCCTGGCTCTTCGCGCGTGGGAGCTGTCCCCAGAGCCGTGGCCCTACCGGAAAATGCTTCGCAGGCAGGCGCGGCGGCGCCACGTGGGCGCCGGTGTCGCCGAGGCTGACGGCCGCCGGAAAGCCCGCAGCCCCACGGGCTGTGGGGCCACGCGAGCGGCTGCCAAAGAGCTTTCCAATGAGGCACGGCTTTCCCTCCTGGCTCTTCGGGCGTGGGAGCTGTCGCCAGAGACGCGGCCCTACCGGAAAATGCTTCGCAGGCTGGTGCGGCGGTGCCATGTGGGCGCAGGTGTCGCCGAGGATGATGGCCGCCGGAAAGCCCGCAGCCCCACGGGCTGTGGGGCCACGCGAGCGGCTGCCAAAGAGCTTTCCAACGAGGCACGGCTTTCCCTCCTGGCTCTTCGGGCGTGGGAGCTGTCGCCAGAGCCGCGGCCCTACCGGAAAATGCTTCGCAGGCTGGCGCGGCGGCGCCACATGGTCGCCGGTGTCGCCGAGGCTGACGGCCGCCGGAAAGCCCGCAGCCCCACGGGCTGTGGGGCCACGTGAGCGGCTGCCAAAGAGCTTTCCAACGAGGCACGGCTTTCCGTCCTGGCTCTTCGGGCGTGGGAGCTGTCGCCAGAGACGCGGCCCTACCGGAAAATGCTTCGCAGGCTGGTGCGGCGGCGCCACGTGGGCGCCGGTGGCGCCGAGGCTGACGGCCGCCGAAAAGCCCGCAGCCCCACGGGCTGTGGGGCCACGCGAGCGGCTGCCAAAGAGCTTTCCAACGAGGCACGGCTTTCCCTCCTGGCTCTTCGGGCGTGGGAGCTGTCGCCAGAGCCGCGGCCCTACCGGAAAATGCTTCGCAGGCTGGCGCGGCGGCGCCACGTGTGCCCTGGTGTCGCCGAGGCTGACGGCCGCCGAAAAGCCCGCAGCCCCACGGGCTGTAGGGCCACGCGAGCGGCTGCCAAAGAGCTTTCCAACGAGGCACGGCTTTCCCTCCTGGCTCTTCGGGCGTGGGAGCTGTCGCCAGAGACGCGGCCCTACCGGATAATGCTTTGCAGGCTGGCGCGGCGGCGGCACGTGGGCGCCGGTGTCACCGAGGCTGACGGCCGCCGGAAAGCCCGCAGCCCCACGGGCTGTGGGGCCACGCGAGCGGCTGCCAAAGAGCTTTCCAAGGAGGCTCGGCTTTCCCTCCTGGCTCTTCGGGCGTGGGAGCTGTCGCCAGAGCCGCGGCCCTACCGGAAAATGCTTCGCAGGCTGGCACGGCGGCGCCACGAGGGCACTGGTGTCGCCGAGGCTGACGGCCGACGGAAAGCCCGCAGCCCCACGGGCTGTGAGGCCACGCGAGCGGCTGCCAAAGAGCTTTCCAACGAGGCACGGCTTTCCCTCCTGGCTCTTCGGGCGTGGGAGATGTCGCCAGAGACGCGGCCCTACCGGAAAATGCTTCGCAGGGTGGCGCGGCGGCGCCACGTGGGCACTTGTGTCGCCGAGGCTGACGGCCGCCGGAAAGCCTGCAGCCCCACGGGCTGTAGGGCCACGCGAGCGGCTGCCAAAGAGCTTTCCAACGAGGCATGGCTTTCCCTCCTGGCTCTTCGGGCGTGGGAGCTGTCGCCAGAGCCGCGGCCCTACCGGAAAATGCTTCGCAGGCTGGCGCGGCGGCGAGACGTGGTCGCAGGTGTCGCCGAGGCTGATGGCCCGCGGAAAGCCCGCAGCCCCACGGGCTGTGGGGCCACGCGAGCGGCTGCCAAAGAGCTTTCCAACGAGGCACGGCTTTCCCTCCTGGCTCTTCGGGCGTGGGAGCTGTCGCCAGAGCCGCGGCCCTACCGGAAAATGCTTCGCAGGCTGGTGCGGCGGCGCCACGTGGGCGCCGGTGGCGCCGATGCTGACGGCCGCCAGAAAGCCCGCAGCCCCACGGGCTGTGGGGCCACGCGAGCGGCTGCCAAAGAGCTTTCCAACGAGGCACGGCTTTCCCTCCTGGCTCTTCGGGCGTGGGAGCTGTCGCCAGAGACGCGGCCCTACCGGAAAATGCTTCGCAGGCTGGCGCGGCGGAGCCACGTGGGCGCCGGTGTCGCCGAGGCTGACGGCCGCCGGAAAGCCCGCAGCCCCACGGGCTGTGGGGCCACGTGAGCGGCTGCCAAAGAGCTTTCCAACGAGGCACGGCTTTCCCTCCTGGCTCTTCGGGCGTGGGAGCTGTCGCCAGAGACGCGGCCCCACCGGAAAATGCTTCGCAGGCTGGTGCGGCGGCGCCACGTGGGCGCCGGTGGCGCCGAGGCTGACGGCCGCCGAAAAGCCCGCAGCCCCACGGGCTGTGGGGCCACGCGAGCGGCTGCCAAAGAGCTTTCCAACGAGGCACGGCTTTCCCTCCTGGCTCTTCGGGCGTGGGAGCTGTCGCCAGAGCCGCGGCCCTACCGGAAAATGCTTCGCAGGCTGGCGCGGCGGCGCCACGTGTGCCCTGGTGTCGCCGAGGCTGACGGCCGCCGGAAAGCCCGCAGCCCCACGGGCTGTGGGGCCACGCGAGCGGCTGCCAAAGAGCTTTCCAACGAGGCACGGCTTTCCCTCCTGGCTCTTCGGGCGTGGGAGCTGTCGCCAGAGACGCGGCCCTACCGGATAATGCTTTGCAGGCTGGCGCGGCGGCGGCACGTGGGCGCCGGTGTCACCGAGGCTGACGGCCGACGGAAAGCCCGCAGCCCCACGGGCTGTGGGGCCACGCGAGCGGCTGCCAAAGAGCTTTCCAAGGAGGCTCGGCTTTCCCTCCTGGCTCTTCGGGCGTGGGAGCTGTCGCCAGAGCCGCGGCCCTACCTGAAAATGCTTCGCAGGCTGGCACGGCGGCGCCACGTGGGCACTGGTGTCGCCGAGGCTGACGGCCGCCGAAAAGCCCGCAGCCCCACGGGCTGTGAGGCCACGCGAGCGGCTGCCAAAGAGCTTTCCAACGAGGCACGGCTTTCCCTCCTGGCTCTTCGGGCGTGGGAGATGTCGCCAGAGACGCGGCCCTACCGGAAAATGCTTCACAGGCTGGCGCGGCGGCGCCACGTGGGCGCCGGTGGCGCCGAGGCTGACGGCCGCCGGAAAGCCCGCAGCCCCACGGGCTGTGGGGCCACGCGAGCGGCTGCCAAAGAGCTTTCCAACGAGGCACAGCTTTCCCTCCTGGCTCTTCGGGCGTGGGAGCTGTCGCCAGAGCCGCGGCCCTACCGGAAAATGCTTCGCAGGCTGGCACGGGGGCGCCATGTGTGTGCAGGTGGCGCCGAGGCTGACAGCCGCCGGAAAGCCCGCAGCCCCACGGGCTGTGGGGCCACGCGAGCGGCTGCCAAAGAGCTTTCCAACGAGGCACGGCTTTCCCTCCTGGCTCTTCGGGCGTGGGAGCTGTCGCCAGAGACGCGGCCCTACCGGAAAATGCTTCGCAGGCTGGCGCGGCGGAGCCACGTGGGCGCCGGTGTCGCCGAGGCTGACGGCCGCCGGAAAGCCCGCAGCCCCACGGGCTGTGGGGCCACGTGAGCGGCTGCCAAAGAGCTTTCCAACGAGGCACGGCTTTCCGTCCTGGCTCTTCGGGCGTGGGAGCTGTCGCCAGAGACGCGGCCCTACCGGAAAATGCTTCGCAGGCTGGTGCGGCGGCGCCACGTGGGCGCCGGTGGCGCCGAGGCTGACGGCCGCCGAAAAGCCCGCAGCCCCACGGGCTGTGGGGCCACGCGAGCGGCTGCCAAAGAGCTTTCCAACGAGGCACGGCTTTCCCTCCTGGCTCTTCGGGCGTGGGAGCTGTCGCCAGAGACGCGGCCCTACCGGAAAATGCTTCGCAGGCTGGCGCGGCGGCGCCACGTGTGCCCTGGTGTCGCCGAGGCTGACGGCCGCCGAAAAGCCCGCAGCCCCACGGGCTGTGGGGCCACGCGAGCGGCTGCCAAAGAGCTTTCCAACGAGGCACGGCTTTCCCTCCTGGCTCTTCGGGCGTGGGAGCTGTCGCCAGAGACGCGGCCCTACCGGAAAATGCTTCGCAGGCTGGCACGGCGGCGCCACGTGGGCACTGGTGTCGCCGAGGCTGACGGCCGCCGAAAAGCCCGCAGCCCCACGGGCTGTGAGGCCACGCGAGCGGCTGCCAAAGAGCTTTCCAACGAGGCACGGCTTTCCCTCCTGGCTCTTCGGGCGTGGGAGATGTCGCCAGAGACGCGGCCCTACCGGAAAATGCTTCGCAGGCTGGCGCGGCGGCGCCACGTGGGCACTTATGTCGCCGAGGCTGACGGCCGCCGGAAAGCCTGCAGCCCCACGGGCTGTGGGGCCACGCGAGCGGCTGCCAAAGAGCTTTCCAACGAGGCATGGCTTTCCCTCCTGGCTCTTCGGGCGTGGGAGTTGTCGCCAGAGCCGCGGCCCTACTCGAAAATGCTTCGCAGGCTGGCGCGGCGGCGCCACGTGGGCGCCGGTGGCGCCGAGGCTGACGGCCGCCGGAAAGCCCGCAGCCCCACGGGCTGTGGGGCCACGCGAGCGGCTGCCAAAGAGCTTTCCAACGAGGCACAGCTTTCCCTCCTGGCTCTTCGGGCGTGGGAGCTGTCGCCAGAGCCGCGGCCCTACCGGAAAATGCTTCGCAGGCTGGCACGGTGGCGCCATGTGTGTGCAGGTGGCGCCGAGGCTGACAGCCGCCGGAAAGCCCGCAGCCCCACGGGCTGTGGGGCCGTGTGAGCAGCTGCCAAAGAGCTTTCCAACGAGGCACGGCTTTCCCTCCTGGCTCTTCGGGCGTGGGAGCTGTCGCCAGAGACGCGGCCCTACCGGAAAATGCTTCGCAGGCTGGCGTGGCGGCGCCACGTGGGCTCCGGTGTCGCCGAGGCTGACGGCCGCTGGAAGGCCCGCAGCCCCACGGGCTGTAGGGCCACGCGAGCGGCTGCCAAAGAGCTTTCCAACGAGGCACGGCTTTCCCTCCTGGCTCTTCGGGCGTGGGAGCTGTCGCCAGAGCCGTGGCCCTACCGGAAAATGCTTCGCAGGCTGGCGTGGCGGCGCCACGTGGACGCCGGTGTCGCCGAGGCTGACGGCCGACGGAAAGCCCGCAGCCCCACGGGCTGTGGGGCCACGCGAGCGGCTGCCAAAGAGCTTTCCAACGAGGCACAGCTTTCCCTCCTGGCTCTTCGGGCGTGGGAGCTGTCGCCAGAGACGTGGCCCTACCGGAAAATGCTTCGCAGGCTGGTGCGGCGGTGCCATGTGGGCGCAGGTGTTGCCGAGGATGATGGCCGCCGGAAAGCCCGCAGCCCCACGGGCTGTGGGGCCACGCGAGCGGCTGCCAAAGAGCTTTCCAACGAGGCACGGCTTTCCCTCCTGGCTCTTCGGGCGTGGGAGCTGTCGCCAGAGACGCGGCCCTACCGGAAAATGCTTCGCAGGCTGGCGCGGCGGCGCCACGTGGTCGCAGGTGTCGCCGAGGCTGATGGCCCCCGGAAAGCCCGCAGCCCCACGGGCTGTGGGGCCACGCGAGCGGCTGCCAAAGAGCTTTCCAACGAGGCACGGCTTTCCCTCCTGGCTCTTCGCGCGTGGGAGCTGTCGCCAGAGCCGCGGCCCTACCGGAAAATGCTTCGCAGGCTGGCACAGCGGCGCCACGTGGGCGCCAGTGTCGCCGAGGCTGACGGCCGCCGGAAAGCCCGCAGCCCCACGGGCTGTGGGGCCACGCGAGCGGCTGCCAAAGAGCTTTCCAACGAGGCACGGCTTTCCCTCCTGGCTCTTCGGGCGTGGGAGCTGTCGCCAGAGACGCGGCCCTACCGGAAAATGCTTTGCAGGCTGGCGTGGGGGCGCCACGTGGGCGCCGGTGGCGCCGAGGCTGATGGCCGCCGGAAAGCCCGCAGCCCCACGGGCTGTGGGGCCACGCGAGCGGCTGCCAAAGAGCTTTCCAACGAGGCACGGCTTTCCCTCCTGGCTCTTCGGGCGTGGGAGCTGTCGCCAGAGCCGCGGCCCTACCGGAAAATGCTTCGCAGGCTGGTGCGGCGGCGCCACGTGGGCGCAGGTGTCGCCGAGGCTGACGGCCGCCGGAAAGCCCGCAGCCCCACGGGCTGTGGGGCCACGCGAGCGGCTGCCAAAGAGGTTTCCAACGAGGCACGGCTTTCCCACCTGGCTCTTCGGGTGTGGGAGCTGTCGCCAGAGCCGCGGCCCTACCGGAAAATGCTTCGCAGGCTTGCGCAGGGGCGCCACGTGTGCCCTGGTGTCGCCGAGGCTGATGGCCGCCGGAAAGCCCGCAGCCCCACGGGCTGTGGGGCCACGCGAGCGGCTGCCAAAGAGCTTTCCAACGAGGCACGGCTTTCCCTCCTGGCTCTTCGGGCGTGGGAGCTGTCGCCAGAGCCGCGGCCCTACCGGAAAATGCTTCGCAGGCTGGCGCGGCGGCGCCACGTGGGCGCCGGTGGCGCCGAGGCTGACGGCCGCCGGAAAGCCCGCAGCCCCACGGGCTGTGGGGCCACGCGAGCGGCTGCCAAAGAGCTTTCCAACGAGGCTCGGCTTTCCCTCCTGGCTCTTCGGGCGTGGGAGCTGTCGCCAGAGACGCGGCCCTACCGGAAAATGCTTCGCAGGCTGGCGCGGCGGCGCCACGTGGGCGCCGCTGTCGACGAGGCTGACGGCCGCCGGAAAGCCCGCAGCCCCACGGGCTGTGGGGCCACGCGAGCGGCTGCCAAAGAGCTTTCCAACGAGGCACGGCTTTCCCTCCTGGCTCTTCGGGCGTGGGAGCTGTCGCCAGAGACGCGGCCCTACCGGAAAATGCTTCGCAGGCTGGCGCGGCGGCGCCACGTGCTCGCAGGTGTCGCCGAGGCTGACGGCCGCCGGAAAGCCCGCAGCCCCACGGGCTGTGGGGCCACGCGAGCGGCTGCCAAAGAGCTTTCCAAGGAGGCACGGCTTTCCCTCCTGGCTCTTCGGGCGTGGGAGCTGTCGCCAGAGCCGTGGCCCTACCGGAAAATGCTTCGCAGGCTGGCGCAGCAGCGCCACGTGGACGCCGGTGTCGCCGAGGCTGACGGCCGCCGGAAAGCCCGCAGCCCCACGGGCTGTGGGGCCACGCGAGCGGCTGCCAAAGAGCTTTCCAAGGAGGCACGGCTTTCCCTCCTGGCTCTTCGGGCGTGGGAGCTGTCGCCAGAGCCGCGGCCCTACCGGAAAATGCTTCGCAGGCTGGTGCGGCGGCGCCACGTGGGCGCCGGTGGCGCCGAGGCTGACGGCCGCCGAAAAGCCCGCAGCCCCACGGGCTGTGGGGCCACGCGAGCGGCTGCCAAAGAGCTTTCCAACGAGGCACGGCTTTCCCTCCTGGCTCTTCGGGCGTGGGAGCTGTCGCCAGAGACGCGGCCCTACCGGAAAATGCTTCGCAGGCTGGCGCGGCGGCGCCACGTGTGCCCTGGTGTCGCCGAGGCTGACGGCCGCCGAAAAGCCCGCAGCCCCACGGGCTGTGGGGCCACGCGAGCGGCTGCCAAAGAGCTTTCCAACGAGGCACGGCTTTCCCTCCTGGCTCTTCGGGCGTGGGAGCTGTCGCCAGAGCCGCGGCCCTACCGGATAATGCTTTGCAGGCTGGCGCGGCGGTGGCTCGTGGGCGCCGGTGTCGCCGAGGCTGACGGCCGACGGAAAGCCCGCAGCCCCACGGGCTGTGGGGCCACGCGAGCGGCTGCCAAAGAGCTTTCCAACGAGACACGGCTTTCCCTGCTGGCTCTTCGGGCGTGGGAGCTGTCGCCAGAGACGCGGCCCTACCGGAAAATGCTTCGCAGGATGGTGCAGCGGCGCAACGTCGGCGCCGGTGTCGCCGAGGCTGACGGCCGCCGGAAAGCCCGCAGCCCCACGGGCTGTGGGGCCACGCGAGCGGCTGCCAAAGAGCTTTCCAACGAGGCACGGCTTTCCCTCCTGGCTCTTCGGGCGTGGGAGCTGTCGCCAGAGCCGCGGTCCTACCGGAAAATGCTTCGCAGGCTGGCGCGGCGGCGCCACGTGGTCGCAGGTGTCGCCGAGGCTGATGGCCCCCGGAAAGCCCGCAGCCCCACGGGCTGTGGGGCCACGCGAGCGGCTGCCAAAGAGCTTTCCAACGAGGCACGGCTTTCCCTCCTGGCACTTCGCGCGTGGGAGCTGTCGCCAGAGCCGCGGCCCTACCGGAAAATGCTTCGCAGGCTGGCACGGCGGCGCCACGTGGGCGCCAGTGTCGCCGAGGCTGATGGCCGCCGGAAAGCCCGCAGCCCCACGGGCTGTGGGGCCACGCGAGCGGCTGCCAAAGAGCTTTCCAACGAGGCACGGCTTTCCCTCCTGGCTCTTCGGGCGTGGGAGCTGTCGCCAGAGACGCGGCCCTACCGGAAAATGCTTCGCAGGCTGGCGCGGCGGCGCCACGTGGGCGCCGGTGGCGCCGAGGCTGACGGCCGCCGGAAAGCCCGCAGCCCCACGGGCTGTGGGGCCACGCGAGCGGCTGCCAAAGAGCTTTCCAACGAGGCACGGCTTTCCCTCCTGGCTCTTCAGGCGTGGGAGCTGTCGCCAGAGACGCGGCCCTACCGGAAAATGCTTCGCAGGCTGGCGTGGCGGCGCCACGTGGGCGCCGCTGTCGACGAGGCTGACGGCCGACGGAAAGCCCGCAGCCCCACGGGCTGTGGGGCCACGCGAGCGGCTGCCAAAGAGCTTTCCAACGAGGCACGGCTTTCCCTCCTGGCTCTTCGGGCGTGGGAGCTGTCGCCAGAGACGCGGCCCTACTGGAAAATGCTTCGCAGGCTGGCGCGGCGGCGCCACGTGGTCGCAGGTGTCGCCGAGGCTGACGGCCGCCGGAAAGCCCGCAGCCCCACGGGCTGTGGGGCCACGCGAGCGGCTGCCAAAGAGCTTTCCAACGAGGCACGGCTTTCCCTCCTGGCTCTTCGGGCGTGGGAGCTGTCGCCAGAGCCGTGGCCCTACCGGAAAATGCTTCGCAGGCTGGCGCAGCGGCGCCACGTGGACGCCGGTGTCGCCGAGGCTGACGGCCGCCGGAAAGCCCGCAGCCCCACGGGCTGTGGGGCCACGTGAGCGGCTGCCAAAGAGCTTTCCAACGAGGCACGGATTTCCCTCCTGGCTCTTCGGGCGTGTGAGCTGTCGCCAGAGCTGTGGCCCTACCGGAAAATGCTTCGCAGGCTGGCGCGGCGGCGCCACGTGTGCCCTGGTGTCGCCGAGGCTGACGGCCGCCGGAAAGCCCGCAGCCCCACGGGCTGTGGGGCCACGCGAGCGGCTGCCAAAGAGCTTTCCAACGAGGCACGGCTTTCCCTCCTGGCTCTTCGGGCGTGGGAGCTGTCGCCAGAGCCGCGGCCCTACCGGATAATGCTTTGCAGGCTGGCGCGGCGGCGCCACGTGGGCGCCGGTGTCACCGAGGCTGACGGCCGCCGGAAAGCCCGCAGCCCCACGGGCTGTGGGGCCACGCGAGCGGCTGCCAAAGAGCTTTCCAACGAGACACGGCTTTCCCTCCTGGCTCTTCAGGCGTGGGAGCTGTCGCCAGAGCCGCGGCCCTACCGGAAAATGCTTCGCAGGATGGTGCGGCGGCGCCACGTCGGCGCCGGTGTCGCCGAGGCTGACGGCCGCCGGAAAGCCCGCAGCCCCACGGGCTGTGGGGCCACGCGAGCGGCTGCCAAAGAGATTTCCAACGAGGCACGGCTTTCCCTCCTGGCTCTTCGGGCGTGGGAGCTGTCGCCAGAGACGCGGCCCTACCGGAAAATGCTTTGCAGGCTGGCGTGGGGGCGCCACGTGGGCGCCGGTGGCGCCGAGGCTGATGGCCGCCGGAAAGCCCGCAGCCCCACGGGCTGTGGGGCCACGCGAGCGGCTGCCAAAGAGCTTTCCAACGAGGCACGGCTTTCCCTCCTGGCTCTTCGGGCGTGGGAGCTGTCGCCAGAGACGCGGCCCTACTGGAAAATGCTTCGCAGGCTGGTGCGGCGGCGCCACGTGGTCGCAGGTGTCGCCGAGGCTGACGGCCGCCGGAAAGCCCGCAGCCCCACGGGCTGTGGGGCCACGCGAGCGGCTGCCAAAGAGCTTTCCAACGAGGCACGGCTTTCCCACCTGGCTCTTCGGGTGTGGGAGCTGTCGCCAGAGCCGCGGCCCTACCGGAAAATGCTTCGCAGGCTTGCGCAGGGGCGCCACGTGGGCGCCGGTGTCGCAAAGGCTGACGGCCGCCGGAAAGCCCGCAGCCCCACGGGCTGTGGGGCCACGCGAGCGGCTGCCAAAGAGCTTTCCAACGAGGCACGGCTTTCCCTCCTGGCTCTTCGGGCGTGGGAGCTGTCGCCAGAGCCGCGGCCCTACCGGAAAATGCTTCGCAGTCTGGTGCGGCGGCGCCACGTGGTCGCCGGTGTCGCCGAGGCTGACGGCCGCCGGAAAGCCCGCAGCCCCACGGGCTGTGGGGCCACGCGAGCGGCTGCCAAAGAGCTTTCCAACGAGGCACGGCTTTCCCTCCTGGCTCTTCAGGCGTGGGAGCTGTCGCCAGAGCCGCGGCCCTACCGGAAAATGCTTCGCAGGCTGGTGCGGCGGCGCCACGTGGGCGCCGGTGGCGCCGATGCTGACGGCCGCCAGAAAGCCCGCAGCCCCACGGGCTGTGGGGCCACGCGAGCGGCTGCCAAAGAGCTTTCCAACGAGGCACGGCTTTCCCTCCTGGCTCTTCGGGCGTGGGAGCTGTCGCCACAGACGCGGCCCTACCGGAAAATGCTTCGCAGGCTGGGCGGCGGCGCCACGTGTGCCCTGGTGTCGCCGAGGCTGATGGCCGCCAGAAAGCCTGCAGCCCCACGGGCTGTGGGGCCACGCGAGCGGCTGCCAAAGAGCTTTCCAACGAGGCACGGCTTTCCCTCCTGGCTCTTCGGGCGTGGGAGCTGTCGCCAGAGCCGCGGCCCTACCGGAAAATGCTTCGCAGGCTGGCGCGGCGGCGCCACATGGGCGCCGGTGGCGCCGAGGCTGACGGCCGCCGGAAAGCCCGCAGCGCCACGGGCTGTGGGGCCACGCGAGCGGCTGCCAAAGAGCTTTCCAACGAGGCTCGGCTTTCCCTCCTGGCTCTTCGGGCGTGGGAGCTGTCGCCAGAGACGCGGCCCTACCGGAAAATGCTTCGCAGGCTGGCGCGGCGGCGCTACGTGGGCGCCGCTGTCGACGAGGCTGACGGCCGCCGGAAAGTCCGCAGCCCCACGGGCTGTGGGGCCACGCGAGCGGCTGCCAAAGAGCTTTCCAACGAGGCACGGCTTTCCCTCCTGGCTCTTCGGGCGTGGGAGCTGTCGCCAGAGACGCGGCCCTACCGGAAAATGCTTCGCAGCCTGGCGCGGTGGCGCCACGTGCTCGCAGGTGTTGCCGAGGCTGACGGCCGCCGGAAAGCCCGCAGCCCCACGGGCTGTGGGGCCACGCGAGCGGCTGCCAAAGAGCTTTCCAAGGAGGCACGGCTTTCCCTCCTGGCTCTTCGGGCGTGGGAGCTGTCGCCAGAGCCGTGGCCCTACCGGAAAATGCTTAGCAGGCTGGCGCAGCAGCGCCACATGGACGCCGGTGTCGCCGAGGCTGACGGCCGCCGGAAAGCCCGCAGCCCCACGGGCTGTGGGGCCACGTGAGCGGCTGCCAAAGAGCTTTCCAACGAGGCACGGATTTCCCTCCTGGCTCTTCGGGCGTGGGAGCTGTCGCCAGAGCCGCGGCCCTACCGGAAAATGCTTCGCAGGCTGGTGCGGCGGCGCCACGTGGGCGCCGGTGGCGCCGAGGCTGACGGCCGCCGAAAAGCCCGCAGCCCCACGGGCTGTGGGGCCACGCGAGCGGCTGCCAAAGAGCTTTCCAACGAGGCACGGCTTTCCCTCCTGGCTCTTCGGGCGTGGGAGCTGTCGCCAGAGACGCGGCCCTACCGGAAAATGCTTCGCAGGCTGGCGCGGCGGCGCCACGTGTGCCCTGGTGTCGGCGAGGCTGACGGCCGCCGAAAAGCCCGCAGCCCCACGGGCTGTGGGGCCACGCGAGCGGCTGCCAAAGAGCTTTCCAACGAGGCACGGCTTTCCCTCCTGGCTCTTCGGGCGTGGGAGCTGTCGCCAGAGCCGCGGCCCTACCGGATAATGCTTCGCAGGCTGGCGCGGCGGCGGCACGTGGGCGCCGGTGTCGCCGAGGCTGACGGCCGACGGAAAGCCCGCAGCCCCACGGGCTGTGGGGCCACGCGAGCGGCTGCCAAAGAGCTTTCCAACGAGACACGGCTTTCCCTGCTGGCTCTTCGGGCGTGGGAGCTGTCGCCAGAGCCGCGGCCCTACCGGAAAATGCTTCGCAGGATGGTGCAGCGGCGCCACGTCGGCGCCGGTGTCGCCGAGGCTGACGGCCGCCGGAAAGCCCGCAGCCCCACGGGCTGTGGGGCCATGCGAGCGGCTGCCAAAGAGGTTTCCAACGAGGCACGGCTTTCCCACCTGGCTCTTCAGGTGTGGGAGCTGTCGCCAGAGCCGCGGCCCTACCGGAAAATGCTTCGCAGCCTGGCGCAGGGGCGCCACGTGGGCGCCGGTGTCGCCGAGGCTGACGGCCGCCGGAAAGCCCGCAGCCCCACGGGCTGTGGGGCCACGCGAGCGGCTGCCAAAGAGCTTTCCAACGAGGCACGGCTTTCCCTCCTGGCTCTTCGGGCGTGGGAGCTGTCGCCAGAGCCGCGGCCCTACCGGAAAATGCTTCGCAGGCTGGTGCGGCGACGCCACGTGGGTGCCGGTGGCGCCGATGCTGACGGCCGCCAGAAAGCCCGCAGCCCCACGGGCTGTGGGGCCACGCGAGCGGCTGCCAAAGAGCTTTCCAACGAGGCACGGCTTTCCCTCCTGGCTCTTCGGGCGTGGGAGCTGTCGCCAGAGCCGCGGCCCTACCGGAAAATGCTTTGCAGGCTGGCGCGGCGGCGCCACGTGGGCGCGGGTGTCACTGAGGCTGACGGCCGCCGGAAAGCCCGCAGCCCCACGGGCTGTGGGGCCACGCGAGCGGCTGCCAAAGAGCTTTCCAACGAGGCACGGCTTTCCCTCCTGGCTCTTTGGGCGTGGGAGCTGTCGCCAGAGCCGTGGCCCTACCGGAAAATGCTTCGCAGACTGGCGCAGCGGCGAGACGTGGTCGCCGGTGTCGCCGAGGCTGACGGCCGCCGGAAAGCCCGCAGCCCCACGGGCTGTGGGGCCACGCGAGCGGCTGCCAAAGAGCTTTCCAAGGAGGCACGGCTTTCCCTCCTGGCTCTTCGGGCGTGGGAGCTGTCGCCAGAGACGCGGCCCTACCGGAAAATGCTTCGCAGGCTGGTGCGGCGGCGCCACGTGGGCGCCGGTGTCACCGAGGCTGACGGGCACCGGAAAGCCCGCAGCCCCATGGGCTGTGGGGCCACGCGAGCGGCTGCCAAAGAGCTTTCCAACGAGGCACGGCTTTCCCTCCTGGCTCTTCGGGCGTGGGAGCTGTCGCCAGAGCCGCGGCCCTACCGGAAAATGCTTCGCAGGCTGGTGCGGCGGCGCCACGTGGGCGCCGGTGGCGCCGAGGCTGACGGCCGCCGGAAAGCCCGCAGCCCCACGGGCTGTGGGGCCACGCGAGCGGCTGCCAAAGAGATTTCCAACGAGGCACGGCTTTCCCTCCTGGCTCTTCGGGCGTGGGAGCTGTCGCCAGAGCCGCGGCCCTACCGGAAAATGCTTTGCAGGCTGGCGCGGCGGCGCCACGTGGGCGCTGGTGGCGCCGATGCTGACGGCCGCCAGAAAGCCCGCAGCCCCACGGGCTGTGGGGCCACGCGAGCGGCTGCCAAAGAGCTTTCCAACGAGGCACGGCTTTCCCTCCTGGCTCTTCGGGCGTGGGAGCTGTCGCCAGAGCCGCGGCCCTACCGGAAAATGCTTCGCAGGCTGGTGCGGCGGCGCCACGTGGGCTCCGGTGTCACCGAGGCTGACGGCTGCCGGAAAGCCCGCAGCCCCACGGGCTGTGGGGCCACGCGAGCGGCTGCCAAAGTGCTTTCCAACAAGGCATGGCTTTCCCTCCTGGCTCTTCGGGCGTGGGAGCTGTCGCCAGAGCCGCGGCCCTACCGGAAAATGCTTCGCAGGCTGGCGCGGCGGTGCCACGTGGGCGCCGGTGTCGCCGAGGCTGACGGCCGCCGGAAAGCCCGCAGCCCCACGGGCTGTGGGGCCACGCGAGTGGCTGCCAAAGATCTTTCCAAGGAGGCACGGCTTTCCCTCCTGGCTCTTTGGGCGTGGGAGCTGTCGCCAGAGCCGCGGCCCTACCGGAAAATGCTTCGCAGGCTGGTGCGGCGACGACACGTGGGTGCCGTTGGCGCCGATGCTGACGGCCGCCAGAAAGCCCGCAGCCCCACGGGCTGTGGGGCCACGCGAGCGGCTGCCAAAGAGCTTTCCAAGGAGGCACGGCTTTCCCTCCTGGCTCTTCGGGCGTGGGAGCTGTCGCCAGAGCCGCGGCCCTACCGGAAAATGCTTCGCAGCCTGGCGCGGCGGCGCCACGTGGGCGCCGGTGTCGCCGAGGCTGACGGCCGCCGGAAAGCCCGCAGCCCCACGGGCTGTGGGGCCACGCGAGCGGCTGCCAAAGAGCTTTCCAACGAGGCATGGCTTTCCCTCCTGGCTCTTCGGGCGTGGGAGCTGTCGCCAGAGCCGCGGCCCTACCGGAAAATGCTTCGCAGGCTGGCGCAGCGGCGAGACGTGGTCGCCGGTGTCGCCGAGGCTGACGGCCGCCGGAAAGCCCACAGCCCCACGGGCTGTGGGGCCACGTGAGCGGCTGCCAAAGAGCTTTCCAACGAGGCACGGCTTTCCCTCCTGGCTCTTCGGGCGTGGGAGCTGTCGCCAGTGCCGCGGCCCTACCGGAAAATGCTTCGCAGGCTGGTGCGGCGACACCACGTGGGTGCCGGTGGCGCCGATGCTGACGGCCGCCAGAAAGCCCGCAGCCCCACGGGCTGTGGGGCCACGCGAGCGGCTGCCAAAGAGCTTTCCAACGAGGCACGGCTTTCCCTCCTGGCTCTTCGGGTGTGGGAGCTGTCGCCAGAGACGCGGCCCTACCGGAAAATGCTTTGCAGGCTGGCGCGGCGGCGCCACGTGGGCGCCGGTGTCACCGAGGCTGACGGCCGCCGGAAAGCCCGCAGCCCCACGGGCTGTGGGGCCACGCGAGCGGCTGCCAAAGAGCTTTCCAACGAGGCACGGCTTTCCCTCCTGGCTCTTCGGGCGTGGGAGCTGTCGCCAGAGCCGCGGCCCTACCGGAAAATGCTTCGCAGGCTGGCTCAGCGGCGAGACGTGGGTGCCGGTGGCGCCGAAGCTGACGGCCGCCAGAAAGCCCGCAACCCCACGGGCTGTGGGGCCACGCGAGCGGCTGCCAAAGAGCTTTCCAACGAGGCACGGCTTTCCCTCCTGGCTCTTCGGGCGTGGGAGCTGTCGCCAGAGACGCGGCCCTACCGGAAAATGCTTTGCAGGCTGGCGCGGCGGCGCCACGTGGGCGCCGGTGTCGCCGAGGCTGACGGCCGCCGGAAAGCCCGCAGCCCCACGGGCTGTGGGGCCACGCGAGCGGCTGCCAAAGAGCTTTCCAACGAGGCAAGGCTTTCCCTCCTCGCTCTTCGGGCGTGGGAGCTGTCGCCAGAGCCGCGGCCCTACCGGAAAATGCTTTGCAGGCTGGCGCGGCGGCGCCACGTGGGCGCGGGTGTCACTGAGGCTGACGGCCGCCGGAAAGCCCGCAGCCCCACGGGCTGTGGGGCCACGCGAGCGGCTGCCAAAGAGCTTTCCAACGAGGCACGGCTTTCCCTCCTGGCTCTTTGGGCGTGGGAGCTGTCGCCAGAGCCGCGGCCCTACCGGAAAATGCTTCGCAGACTGGCGCAGCGGCGAGACGTGGTCGCCGGTGTCGCCGAGGCTGACGGCCGCCGGAAAGCCCGCAGCCCCACGGGCTGTGGGGCCACGCGAGCGGCTGCCAAAGAGCTTTCCAAGGAGGCACGGCTTTCCCTCCTGGCTCTTCGGGCGTGGGAGCTGTCGCCAGAGACGCGGCCCTACCGGAAAATGCTTCGCAGGCTGGTGCGGCGGCGCCACGTGGGCGCCGGTGTCACCGAGGCTGACGGGCACCGGAAAGCCCGCAGCCCCATGGGCTGTGGGGCCACGCGAGCGGCTGCCAAAGAGCTTTCCAACGAGGCACGGCTTTCCCTCCTGGCTCTTCGGGCGTGGGAGCTGTCGCCAGAGCCGCGGCCCTACCGGAAAATGCTTCGCAGGCTGGCGCAGCGGCGAGACGTGGTCGCCGGTGTCGCCGAGGCTGACGGCCGCCGGAAAGCCCGCAGCCCCACGGGCTGTGGGGCCACGCGAGCGGCTGCCAAAGAGATTTCCAACGAGGCACGGCTTTCCCTCCTGGCTCTTCGGGCGTGGGAGCTGTCGCCAGAGCCGCGGCCCTACCGGAAAATGCTTTGCAGGCTGGCGCGGCGGCGCCACGTGGGCGCTGGTGGCGCCGATGCTGACGGCCGCCAGAAAGCCCGCAGCCCCACGGGCTGTGGGGCCACGCGAGCGGCTGCCAAAGAGCTTTCCAACGAGGCACGGCTTTCCCTCCTGGCTCTTCGGGCGTGGGAGCTGTCGCCAGAGCCGCGGCCCTACCGGAAAATGCTTTGCAGGCTGGTGCGGCGGCGCCACGTGGGCGCCGGTGTCACCGAGGCTGACGGCTGCCGGAAAGCCCGCAGCCCCACGGGCTGTGGGGCCACGTGAGCGGCTGCCAAAGTGCTTTCCAACAAGGCATGGCTTTCCCTCCTGGCTCTTCGGGCGTGGGAGCTGTCGCCAGAGCCGCGGCCCTACCGGAAAATGCTTCGCAGGCTGGCGCGGCGGTGCCACGTGGGCGCCGGTGTCGCCGAGGCTGACGGCCGCCGGAAAGCCCGCAGCCCCACGGGCTGTGGGGCCACGCGAGTGGCTGCCAAAGATCTTTCCAAGGAGGCACGGCTTTCCCTCCTGGCTCTTTGGGCGTGGGAGCTGTCGCCAGAGCCGCGGCCCTACCGGAAAATGCTTCGCAGGCTGGTGCGGCGACGACACGTGGGTGCCGTTGGCGCCGATGCTGACGGCCGCCAGAAAGCCCGCAGCCCCACGGGCTGTGGGGCCACGCGAGCGGCTGCCAAAGAGCTTTCCAACGAGGCACGGCTTTCCCTCCTGGCTCTTCGGGCGTGGGAGCTGTCGCCAGAGCCGCGGCCCTACCGGAAAATGCTTCGCAGCCTGGCGCGGCGGCGCCACGTGGGCGCCGGTGTCGCCGAGGCTGACGGCCGCCGGAAAGCCCGCAGCCCCACGGGCTGTGGGGCCACGCGAGCGGCTGCCAAAGAGCTTTCCAACGAGGCATGGCTTTCCCTCCTGGCTCTTCGGGCGTGGGAGCTGTCGCCAGAGCCGCGGCCCTACCGGAAAATGCTTCGCAGGCTGGCGCAGCGGCGAGACGTGGTCGCCGGTGTCGCCGAGGCTGACGGCCGCCGGAAAGCCCACAGCCCCACGGGCTGTGGGGCCACGTGAGCAGCTGCCAAAGAGCTTTCCAACGAGGCACGGCTTTCCCTCCTGGCTCTTCGGGCGTGGGAGCTGTCGCCAGTGCCGCGGCCCTACCGGAAAATGCTTCGCAGGCTGGTGCGGCGACACCACGTGGGTGCCGGTGGCGCCGATGCTGACGGCCGCCAGAAAGCCCGCAGCCCCACGGGCTGTGGGGCCACGCGAGCGGCTGCCAAAGAGCTTTCCAACGAGGCACGGCTTTCCCTCCTGGCTCTTCGGGTGTGGGAGCTGTCGCCAGAGACGCGGCCCTACCGGAAAATGCTTTGCAGGCTGGCGCGGCGGCGCCACGTGGGCGCCGGTGTCACCGAGGCTGACGGCCGCCGGAAAGCCCGCAGCCCCACGGGCTGTGGGGCCACGCGAGCGGCTGCCAAAGATCTTTCCAAGGAGGCACGGCTTTCCCTCCTGGCTCTTTGGGCGTGGGAGCTGTCGCCAGAGCCGCGGCCCTACCGGAAAATGCTTCGCAGGCTGGTGCGGCGACGACACGTGGGTGCCGTTGGCGCCGATGCTGACGGCCGCCAGAAAGCCCGCAGCCCCACGGGCTGTGGGGCCACGCGAGCGGCTGCCAAAGAGCTTTCCAACGAGGCACGGCTTTCCCTCCTGGCTCTTCGGGCGTGGGAGCTGTCGCCAGAGCCGCGGCCCTACCGGAAAATGCTTCGCAGCCTGGCGCGGCGGCGCCACGTGGGCGCCGGTGTCGCCGAGGCTGACGGCCGCCGGAAAGCCCGCAGCCCCACGGGCTGTGGGGCCACGCGAGCGGCTGCCAAAGAGCTTTCCAACGAGGCATGGCTTTCCCTCCTGGCTCTTCGGGCGTGGGAGCTGTCGCCAGAGCCGCGGCCCTACCGGAAAATGCTTCGCAGGCTGGCGCAGCGGCGAGACGTGGTCGCCGGTGTCGCCGAGGCTGACGGCCGCCGGAAAGCCCACAGCCCCACGGGCTGTGGGGCCACGTGAGCGGCTGCCAAAGAGCTTTCCAACGAGGCACGGCTTTCCCTCCTGGCTCTTCGGGCGTGGGAGCTGTCGCCAGTGCCGCGGCCCTACCGGAAAATGCTTCGCAGGCTGGTGCGGCGACACCACGTGGGTGCCGGTGGCGCCGATGCTGACGGCCGCCAGAAAGCCCGCAGCCCCACGGGCTGTGGGGCCACGCGAGCGGCTGCCAAAGAGCTTTCCAACGAGGCACGGCTTTCCCTCCTGGCTCTTCGGGTGTGGGAGCTGTCGCCAGAGACGCGGCCCTACCGGAAAATGCTTTGCAGGCTGGCGCGGCGGCGCCACGTGGGCGCCGGTGTCACCGAGGCTGACGGCCGCCGGAAAGCCCGCAGCCCCACGGGCTGTGGGGCCACGCGAGCGGCTGCCAAAGAGCTTTCCAACGAGGCACGGCTTTCCCTCCTGGCTCTTCGGGCGTGGGAGCTGTCGCCAGAGCCGCGGCCCTACCGGAAAATGCTTCGCAGGCTGGCTCAGCGGCGAGACGTGGGTGCCGGTGGCGCCGAAGCTGACGGCCGCCAGAAAGCCCGCAGCCCCACGGGCTGTGGGGCCACGCGAGCGGCTGCCAAAGAGATTTCCAACGAGGCACGGCTTTCCCTCCTGGCTCTTCGGGCGTGGGAGCTGTCGCCAGAGACGCGGCCCTACCGGAAAATGCTTTGCAGGCTGGCGCGGCGGCGCCACGTGGGTGCTGGTGGCGCCGATGCTGACGGCCGCCAGAAAGCCCGCAGCCCCACGGGCTGTGGGGCCACGCGAGCGGCTGCCAAAGAGCTTTCCAACGAGGCAAGGCTTTCCCTCCTCGCTCTTCGGGCGTGGGAGCTGTCCCCAGAGCTGCGGCCCTACCGGAAAATGCTTCGCAGGCTGGTGCGGCGGCGCCACGTGGGCGCCGGTGTCACCGAGGCTGACGGCCGCCGGAAAGCCCGCAGCCCCACGGGCTGTGGGGCCACGTGAGCGGCTGCCAAAGTGCTTTCCAACAAGGCATGGCTTTCCCTCCTGGCTCTTCGGGCGTGGGAGCTGTCGCCAGAGCCGCGGCCCTACCGGAAATGCTTCGCAGGCTGGCGCGGCGGTGCCACGTGGGCGCCGGTGTCGCCGAGGCTGACGGCCGCCGGAAAGCCCGCAGCCCCACGGGCTGTGGGGCCACGCGAGTGGCTGCCAAAGATCTTTCCAAGGAGGCACGGCTTTCCCTCCTGGCTCTTTGGGCGTGGGAGCTGTCGCCAGAGCCGCGGCCCTACCGGAAAATGCTTCGCAGGCTGGTGCGGGGGCGCCACGTGGTCACAGGTGTCGCCGAGGCTGACGGCCGCTGGAAAGCCCGTAGCCCCACTTGCTGTGGGGCCACGTGAGCAGCTACCAAAGAGCTTTCCAACGAGGCACGGCTTTCCCTCTTGGCTCTTCGGGCGTGGGAGCTGTCGCCAGAGCCGCGGCCCTACCGGAAAATGCTTCGCAGGCTGGCGCGGCGGCGCCACGTGGGCGCAGGTGTCGCCGAGGCTGACGGCCGCCGGAAAGCCCGCAGCCCCACGGGCTGTGGGGCCACGCGAGCGGCTGCCAAAGGGCTTTCCAACGAGGCACGGCTTTCCCTCCTGGCTCTTCGGGCGTGGGAGCTGTCGCCAGAGCCGCGGCCCTACCGGAAAATGCTTCGCAGGCTGGCGCGGGGGCGCCACGTGGGCTCCGGTGTCGCCGAGGCTGACGTCCGCCGGAAAGCCTGCAGCCCCACGGGCTGTGGGGCCACGCGAGTGGCTGCCAAAGAGCTTTCCAACGAGGCACGGCTTTCCCTCCTGGCTCTTCGGACGTGGGAGCTGTCGCCTGAGCCGCGGCCCTACCGGAAAATGCTTCGCAGGCTGGTGTGGCGGCGCCAAGTGGGCACCGGTGTTGCCGAGGCTGACGGCCGCCGGAAAGCCCGCAGCCCCACGGGCTGTTGGGCCACGCAAGCGACTGCCAAACAGCTTTCCAAGGAGGCACGGCTTTCCCTCCTGGCTCTTCGGGCGTGGGAGCTGTCGCCAGAGCAACGGCCCTACCGGAAAATGCTTCGTAGGCTGGCGCGGCGGCGCCACGTGGGCGCCGGTGTCACCGAGGCTGACGGCCGCCGGAAAGCCCGCAGCCCCACGGGCTGTGGGGCCACGCGAGCGGCTGCCAAAGAGCTTTCCAACGAGGCACGGCTTTCCCTCCTGGCTCTTCGGGCGTGGGAGCTGTCGCCAGAGCCGCGGCCCTACCGGAAAATGCTTCGCAGGCTGGCGCAGCGGCGAGACGTGGTCGCCGGTGTCGCCGAGGCTGACGGCCGCCGGAAAGCCCACAGCCCCACGGGCTGTGGGGCCACGTGAGCGGCTGCCAAAGAGCTTTCCAACGAGGCACGGCTTTCCCTCCTGGCTCTTCGGGCGTGGGAGCTGTCGCCAGTGCCGCGGCCCTACCGGAAAATGCTTCGCAGGCTGGTGCGGCGACACCACGTGGGTGCCGGTGGCGCCGATGCTGACGGCCGCCAGAAAGCCCGCAGCCCCACGGGCTGTGGGGCCACGCGAGCGGCTGCCAAAGAGCTTTCCAACGAGGCACGGCTTTCCCTCCTGGCTCTTCGGGTGTGGGAGCTGTCGCCAGAGACGCGGCCCTACCGGAAAATGCTTTGCAGGCTGGCGCGGCGGCGCCACGTGGGCGCCGGTGTCACCGAGGCTGACGGCCGCCGGAAAGCCCGCAGCCCCACGGGCTGTGGGGCCACGCGAGCGGCTGCCAAAGAGCTTTCCAACGAGGCACGGCTTTCCCTCCTGGCTCTTCGGGCGTGGGAGCTGTCGCCAGAGCCGCGGCCCTACCGGAAAATGCTTCGCAGGCTGGCTCAGCGGCGAGACGTGGGTGCCGGTGGCGCCGAAGCTGACGGCCGCCAGAAAGCCCGCAACCCCACGGGCTGTGGGGCCACGCGAGCGGCTGCCAAAGAGCTTTCCAACGAGGCACGGCTTTCCCTCCTGGCTCTTCGGGCGTGGGAGCTGTCGCCAGAGACGCGGCCCTACCGGAAAATGCTTTGCAGGCTGGCGCGGCGGCGCCACGTGGGCGCCGGTGGCGCCGAGGCTGACGGCCGCCGGAAAGCCCGCAGCCCCACGGGCTGTGGGGCCACGCGAGCGGCTGCCAAAGAGCTTTCCAACGAGGCAAGGCTTTCCCTCCTCGCTCTTCGGGCGTGGGAGCTGTCGCCAGAGCCGCGGCCCTACCGGAAAATGCTTTGCAGGCTGGCGCGGCGGCGCCACGTGGGCGCGGGTGTCACTGAGGCTGACGGCCGCCGGAAAGCCCGCAGCCCCACGGGCTGTGGGGCCACGCGAGCGGCTGCCAAAGAGCTTTCCAACGAGGCACGGCTTTCCCTCCTGGCTCTTTGGGCGTGGGAGCTGTCGCCAGAGCCGCGGCCCTACCGGAAAATGCTTCGCAGACTGGCGCAGCGGCGAGACGTGGTCGCCGGTGTCGCCGAGGCTGACGGCCGCCGGAAAGCCCGCAGCCCCACGGGCTGTGGGGCCACGCGAGCGGCTGCCAAAGAGCTTTCCAAGGAGGCACGGCTTTCCCTCCTGGCTCTTCGGGCGTGGGAGCTGTCGCCAGAGACGCGGCCCTACCGGAAAATGCTTTGCAGGCTGGCGCGGCGGCGCCACGTGGGCGCCGGTGTCACCGAGGCTGACGGCCGCCGGAAAGCCCGCAGCCCCACGGGCTGTGGGGCCACGCGAGCGGCTGCCAAAGAGCTTTCCAACGAGGCACGGCTTTCCCTCCTGGCTCTTCGGGCGTGGGAGCTGTCGCCAGAGCCGCGGCCCTACCGGAAAATGCTTCGCAGGCTGGCTCAGCGGCGAGACGTGGGTGCCGGTGGCGCCGAAGCTGACGGCCGCCAGAAAGCCCGCAGCCCCACGGGCTGTGGGGCCACGCGAGCGGCTGCCAAAGAGCTTTCCAACGAGGCACGGCTTTCCCTCCTGGCTCTTTGGGCGTGGGAGCTGTCGCCAGAGCCGCGGCCCTACCGGAAAATGCTTCGCAGACTGGCGCAGCGGCGAGACGTGGTCGCCGGTGTCGCCGAGGCTGACGGCCGCCGGAAAGCCCGCAGCCCCACGGGCTGTGGGGCCACGCGAGCGGCTGCCAAAGAGCTTTCCAAGGAGGCACGGCTTTCCCTCCTGGCTCTTCGGGCGTGGGAGCTGTCGCCAGAGACGCGGCCCTACCGGAAAATGCTTCGCAGGCTGGTGCGGCGGCGCCACGTGGGCGCCGGTGTCACCGAGGCTGACGGGCACCGGAAAGCCCGCAGCCCCATGGGCTGTGGGGCCACGCGAGCGGCTGCCAAAGAGCTTTCCAACGAGGCACGGCTTTCCCTCCTGGCTCTTCGGGCGTGGGAGCTGTCGCCAGAGCCGCGGCCCCTACCGGAAAATGCTTCGCAGGCTGGCGCAGCGGCGAGACGTGGTCGCCGGTGTCGCCGAGGCTGACGGCCGCCGGAAAGCCCGCAGCCCCACGGGCTGTGGGGCCACGCGAGCGGCTGCCAAAGAGATTTCCAACGAGGCACGGCTTTCCCTCCTGGCTCTTCGGGCGTGGGAGCTGTCGCCAGAGCCGCGGCCCTACCGGAAAATGCTTTGCAGGCTGGCGCGGCGGCGCCACGTGGGCGCTGGTGGCGCCGATGCTGACGGCCGCCAGAAAGCCCGCAGCCCCACGGGCTGTGGGGCCACGCGAGCGGCTGCCAAAGAGCTTTCCAACGAGGCACGGCTTTCCCTCCTGGCTCTTCGGGCGTGGGAGCTGTCGCCAGAGCCGCGGCCCTACCGGAAAATGCTTTGCAGGCTGGTGCGGCGGCGCCACGTGGGCGCCGGTGTCACCGAGGCTGACGGCTGCCGGAAAGCCCGCAGCCCCACGGGCTGTGGGGCCACGTGAGCGGCTGCCAAAGTGCTTTCCAACAAGGCATGGCTTTCCCTCCTGGCTCTTCGGGCGTGGGAGCTGTCGCCAGAGCCGCGGCCCTACCGGAAAATGCTTCGCAGGCTGGCGCGGCGGTGCCACGTGGGCGCCGGTGTCGCCGAGGCTGACGGCCGCCGGAAAGCCCGCAGCCCCACGGGCTGTGGGGCCACGCGAGTGGCTGCCAAAGATCTTTCCAAGGAGGCACGGCTTTCCCTCCTGGCTCTTTGGGCGTGGGAGCTGTCGCCAGAGCCGCGGCCCTACCGGAAAATGCTTCGCAGGCTGGTGCGGCGACGACACGTGGGTGCCGTTGGCGCCGATGCTGACGGCCGCCAGAAAGCCCGCAGCCCCACGGGCTGTGGGGCCACGCGAGCGGCTGCCAAAGAGCTTTCCAACGAGGCACGGCTTTCCCTCCTGGCTCTTCGGGCGTGGGAGCTGTCGCCAGAGCCGCGGCCCTACCGGAAAATGCTTCGCAGCCTGGCGCGGCGGCGCCACGTGGGCGCCGGTGTCGCCGAGGCTGACGGCCGCCGGAAAGCCCGCAGCCCCACGGGCTGTGGGGCCACGCGAGCGGCTGCCAAAGAGCTTTCCAACGAGGCATGGCTTTCCCTCCTGGCTCTTCGGGCGTGGGAGCTGTCGCCAGAGCCGCGGCCCTACCGGAAAATGCTTCGCAGGCTGGCGCAGCGGCGAGACGTGGTCGCCGGTGTCGCCGAGGCTGACGGCCGCCGGAAAGCCCACAGCCCCACGGGCTGTGGGGCCACGTGAGCGGCTGCCAAAGAGCTTTCCAACGAGGCACGGCTTTCCCTCCTGGCTCTTCGGGCGTGGGAGCTGTCGCCAGTGCCGCGGCCCTACCGGAAAATGCTTCGCAGGCTGGTGCGGCGACACCACGTGGGTGCCGGTGGCGCCGATGCTGACGGCCGCCAGAAAGCCCGCAGCCCCACGGGCTGTGGGGCCACGCGAGCGGCTGCCAAAGAGCTTTCCAACGAGGCACGGCTTTCCCTCCTGGCTCTTCGGGTGTGGGAGCTGTCGCCAGAGACGCGGCCCTACCGGAAAATGCTTTGCAGGCTGGCGCGGCGGCGCCACGTGGGCGCCGGTGTCACCGAGGCTGACGGCCGCCGGAAAGCCCGCAGCCCCACGGGCTGTGGGGCCACGCGAGCGGCTGCCAAAGAGCTTTCCAACGAGGCACGGCTTTCCCTCCTGGCTCTTCGGGCGTGGGAGCTGTCGCCAGAGCCGCGGCCCTACCGGAAAATGCTTCGCAGGCTGGCTCAGCGGCGAGACGTGGGTGCCGGTGGCGCCGAAGCTGACGGCCGCCAGAAAGCCCGCAGCCCCACGGGCTGTGGGGCCACGCGAGCGGCTGCCAAAGAGCTTTCCAACGAGGCACGGCTTTCCCTCCTGGCTCTTCGGGCGTGGGAGCTGTCGCCAGAGACGCGGCCCTACCGGAAAATGCTTTGCAGGCTGGCGCGGCGGCGCCACGTGGGTGCTGGTGGCGCCGATGCTGACGGCCGCCAGAAAGCCCGCAGCCCCACGGGCTGTGGGGCCACGCGAGCGGCTGCCAAAGAGCTTTCCAACGAGGCAAGGCTTTCCCTCCTCGCTCTTCGGGCGTGGGAGCTGTCCCCAGAGCTGCGGCCCTACCGGAAAATGCTTCGCAGGCTGGTGCGGCGGCGCCACGTGGGCGCCGGTGTCACCGAGGCTGACGGCCGCCGGAAAGCCCGCAGCCCCACGGGCTGTGGGGCCACGTGAGCGGCTGCCAAAGTGCTTTCCAACAAGGCATGGCTTTCCCTCCTGGCTCTTCGGGCGTGGGAGCTGTCGCCAGAGCCGCGGCCCTACCGGAAATGCTTCGCAGGCTGGCGCGGCGGTGCCACGTGGGCGCCGGTGTCGCCGAGGCTGACGGCCGCCGGAAAGCCCGCAGCCCCACGGGCTGTGGGGCCACGCGAGTGGCTGCCAAAGATCTTTCCAAGGAGGCACGGCTTTCCCTCCTGGCTCTTTGGGCGTGGGAGCTGTCGCCAGAGCCGCGGCCCTACCGGAAAATGCTTCGCAGGCTGGTGCGGGGGCGCCACGTGGTCACAGGTGTCGCCGAGGCTGACGGCCGCTGGAAAGCCCGTAGCCCCACTTGCTGTGGGGCCACGTGAGCAGCTACCAAAGAGCTTTCCAACGAGGCACGGCTTTCCCTCTTGGCTCTTCGGGCGTGGGAGCTGTCGCCAGAGCCGCGGCCCTACCGGAAAATGCTTCGCAGGCTGGCGCGGCGGCGCCACGTGGGCGCAGGTGTCGCCGAGGCTGACGGCCGCCGGAAAGCCCGCAGCCCCACGGGCTGTGGGGCCACGCGAGCGGCTGCCAAAGGGCTTTCCAACGAGGCACGGCTTTCCCTCCTGGCTCTTCGGGCGTGGGAGCTGTCGCCAGAGCCGCGGCCCTACCGGAAAATGCTTCGCAGGCTGGCGTGGGGGCGCCACGTGGGCTCCGGTGTCGCCGAGGCTGACGTCCGCCGGAAAGCCTGCAGCCCCACGGGCTGTGGGGCCACGCGAGTGGCTGCCAAAGAGCTTTCCAACGAGGCACGGCTTTCCCTCCTGGCTCTTCGGACGTGGGAGCTGTCGCCTGAGCCGCGGCCCTACCGGAAAATGCTTCGCAGGCTGGTGTGGCGGCGCCAAGTGGGCACCGGTGTTGCCGAGGCTGACGGCCGCCGGAAAGCCCGCAGCCCCACGGGCTGTTGGGCCACGCAAGCGACTGCCAAACAGCTTTCCAAGGAGGCACGGCTTTCCCTCCTGGCTCTTCGGGCGTGGGAGCTGTCGCCAGAGCAACGGCCCTACCGGAAAATGCTTCGTAGGCTGGCGCGGCGGCGCCACGTGGGCGCCGGTGTCACCGAGGCTGACGGCCGCCGGAAAGCCCGCAGCCCCACGGGCTGTGGGGCCACGCGAGCGGCTGCCAAAGAGCTTTCCAACGAGGCACGGCTTTCCCTCCTGGCTCTTCGGGCGTGGGAGCTGTCGCCAGAGACGCGGCCCTACCGGAAAATGCTTTGCAGGCTGGTGCGGCGGCGCCACGTGGGCGCCGGTGTCACCGAGGCTGACGGCCGCCGGAAAGCCCGCAGCCCCACGGGCTGTGGGGCCACGCGAGCGGCTGCCAAAGAGCTTTCCAACGAGACACGGCTTTCCCTCCTGGCTCTTCGGGCGTGGGAGCTGTCGCCAGAGCCGCGGCCCTACAGGAAAATGCTTCGCAGTCTGGTGCGGCGGCGCCACGTGGGCGACGGTGGCGCCGAGGCTGACGGCCGCCGGAAAGCCCGCAGCCCCACGGGCTGTGGGGCCACGCGAGCGGCTGCCAAAGAGCTTTCCAAGGAGGCACGGCTTTCCCTCCTGGCTCTTCGGGCGTGGGAGCTGTCGCCAGAGACGCGGCCCTACCGGAAAATGCTTCGCAGGCTGGCGCGGCGTCGCCACGTGGTCGCAGGTGTCGCCGAGGCTGACGGCTGCCGGAAAGCCCGCAGCCCCACGGGCTGTGGGGCCACGCGAGCGGCTGCCAAAGAGCTTTCCAACGAGGCACGGCTTTCCCTCCTGGCTCTTCGGGCGTGGGAGCTGTCACCAGAGCCGCGGCCCTACCGCAAAATGCTTCGCAGTCTGGCGCGGGGGCGCCACGTGGGCGCTGGTGTCGCCGAGGCTGACGGCCGCGGGAAAGCCCGCAGCCCCACGGGCTGTGGGGCCACGCGAGCAGCTGCCAAAGAGCTTTCCAACGAGGCACGGCTTTCCCTCCTGGCTCTTCGGGCGTGGGAGCTGTCGCCTGAGCCACGGCCCTACCGGAAAATGCTTCGTAGGCTGGTGTGGCGGCACCAAGTGGGCACCGGTGTTGCCGAGGCTGACGGCCGCCGGAAAGCCCGCAGCCCCACGGGCTGTTGGGCCACGCAAGCGACTGCCAAACAGCTTTCCAAGGAGGCACGGCTTTCCCTCCTGGCTCTTCGGGCGTGGGAGCTGTCGCCAGAGCCACGGCCCTACCGGAAAATGCTTCGTAGGCTGGCGCGGCGGCGCCACGTGGGCGCCGGTGTCACCGAGGCTGACGGCCGCCGGAAAGCCCGCAGCCCCACGGGCTGTGGGGCCACGCGAGCGGCTGCCAAAGAGCTTTCCAACGAGGCACGGCTTTCCCTCCTGGCTCTTCGGGCGTGGGAGCTGTCGCCAGAGCCGCGGCCGTACCGGAAAATGCTTCGCAGGCTGGCGCAGCGGCGAGACGTTGTCGCCGGTGTCGCCGAGGCTGACGGCTGCCGGAAAGCCCGCAGCCCCACGGGCTGTGGGGCCACGCGAGCGGCTGCCAAAGAGCTTTCCAACGAGGCACGGCTTTCCCTCCTGGCTCTTCGGGCGTGGGAGCTGTCGCCAGAGCCGTGGCCCTACCGGAAAATGCTTTGCAGGCTGGCGCGGCGGCGCCACGTGGGCGCCGGTGTCGCCGAGGCTGACGGCCGCCGGAAAGCCCGCAGCCCCACGGGCTGTGGGGCCACGCGAGCGGCTGCCAAAGAGCTTTCCAACGAGGCACACCTTTCCCTCCTGGCTCTTCGGGCGTGGGAGCTGTCGCCAGAGCCGCGGCCCTACCGGAAAATGCTTCGCAGGCTGGCTCAGTGGCGAGACGTGGTCGCCGGTGTCACCGAGGCTGACGGCCGCCGGAAAGCCCGCAGCCCCACGGGCTGTGGGGCCACGTGAGCGGCTGCCAAAGTGCTTTCCAACAAGGCATGGCTTTCCCTCCTGGCTCTTCGGGCGTGGGAGCTGTCGCCAGAGCCGCGGCCCTACCGGAAAATGCTTCGCAGGCTGGTGCGGCGACGCCACGTGGGTGCCGGTGGCGCCGATGCTGACGGCCGCCAGAAAGCCCGCAGCCCCACGGGCTGTGGGGCCACGCGAGCGGCTGCCAAAGAGCTTTCCAACGAGGCAAGGCTTTCCCTCCTGGCTCTTCGGGAGTGGGAGCTGTCGCCAGAGCCGCGGCCCTACCGGAAAATGCTTTGCAGTCTGGTGCGGCGGCGCCACGTGGGCGCCGGTGTCACCGAGGCTGACGGCCGCCGGAAAGCCCGCAGCCCCACGGGCTGTGGGGCCACGTGAGCGGGTGCCAAAGTGCTTTCCAACGAGGCACGGCTTTCCCTCCTGGCTCTTCGGGCGTGGGAGCTGTCACCAGAGCCGCGGCCCTACCGGAAAATGCTTCGCAGGCTGGCACGGCGGTGCCACGTGGGCGCAGGTGTCGCCGAGGCTGACGGCCGCCGGAAAGCCCGCAGCCCCACGGGCTGTGGGGCCACGCGAGTGGCTGCCAAAGATCTTTCCAAGGAGGCACGGCTTTCCCTCCTGGCTCTTTGGGCGTGGGAGCTGTCGCCAGAGCCGCGGCCCTACCGGAAAATGCTTCGCAGGCTGGTGCGGGCGCGCCACGTGGTTACAGGTGTCACCGAGGCTGACGGCCGCTGGAAAGCCCGTAGCCCCACTTGCTGTGGGGCCACGTGAGCAGCTGCCAAAGAGCTTTCCAAGGAGGCACGGCTTTCCCTCCTGGCTCTTCGGGCGTGGGAGCTGTCGCCAGAGCCGCGGCCCTACCGGAAAATGCTTCGCAGGCTGGCGCGGGGGCGCCATGTGGGCTCCGGTGTCGCCGAGGCTGACGTCCGCCGGAAAGCCCGCAACCCCACGGGCTGTGGGGCCACGCGAGCGGCTGCCAAAGAGCTTTCCAACGAGGCACGGCTTTCCCTCCTGGCTCTTCGGGCGTGGGAGCTGTCACCAGAGCCGCGGCCCTACCGGAAAATGCTTCGCAGTCTGGCGCGGCGGCGCCACGTGGGCGCTGGTGTCGCCGAGGCTGACGGCCGCCGGAAAGCCCGCAGCCCCACGGGCTATGGGGCCACGCGAGTGGCTGCCAAAGAGCTTTCCAACGAGGCACGGCTTTCCCTCCTGGCTCTTCGGGCGTGGGAGCTGTCGCCAGAACCGCGGCCCTACCGGAAAATGCTTCGCAGGCTGGCGTGGCCGCGCCACGTGGGCCCCGGTGTCGCCGAGGCTGACGGCCGCCGGAAAGCCCGCAGCCCCACGGGCTGTGGGGCTACGCGAGTGGCTGCCAAAGAGCTTTCCAACAAGGCACGGCTTTCCCTCCTGGCTCTTCGGGCGTGGGAGCTGTCGCCAGAGACGCGGCCCTACCGGAAAATGCTTCTCAGGCTGGCGTGGCGGCGCCACGTGGGCGCCGGTGTCGCCGAGGCTGATGGCCGCCGGAAAGCCCGCAGCCCCACGGGCTGTGGGGCTACGCGAGTGGCTGCCAAAGAGCTTTCCAACGAGGCACGGCTTTCCCTCCTGGCTCTTCGGGATTGGGAGCTGTCGCCTGAGCCGCGGACCTACCGGAAAATGCTTCGTAGGCAGGTGTGGCGTCGCCAAGTGGGCACCGGTGTTGCCAAGGCTGACGGCCGCCGGAAAGCCCGCAGCCCCACGGGCTGTGGGGCCACGCAAGCGACTGCCAAAGAGCTTTCCAAGGAGGCACGGCTTTCCCTCCTGGCTCTTCGGGCGTGGGAGCTGTCGCCAGAGCCACGGCCCTACCGGAAAATGCTTCGCAGGCTGGCGCAGCGGCGAGGCGTTGTCGCAGGTGTCGCCGAGGCTGACGGCTGCCGGAAAGCCCGCAGCCCCACGGGCTGTGGGGCAACGCGAGCGGCTGCCAAAGAGCTTTCCAACGAGGCACGGCTTTCCCTCCTGGCTCTTCGGGCGTGGGAGCTGTCGCCAGAGCCGCGGCCCTACCGGAAAATGCTTCGCAGGCTGGCGCGGCGGCGAGACGTGGTCGCCGGTGTCGCCGAGGCTGACGGCCGCCGGAAAGCCCGCAGCCCCACGGGCTGTGGGGCCACGCGAGCGGCTGCCAAAGAGCTTTCCAACGAGGCACGGCTTTCCCTCCTGGCTCTTCGGGCGTGGGAGCTGTCGCCAGAGACGCGGCCCTACCGGAAAATGCTTCGCAGGATGGTGCGGCGGCGCCACGTCGGCGCCGGTGTCGCCGAGGCTGACGGCCGCCAGAAAGCCCGCAGCCCCACGGGCTGTGGGGCCACGCGAGCGGCTGCCAAAGAGCTTTCCAACGAGACACGGCTTTCCATCCTGGCTCTTCGGGCGTGGGAGCTGTCGCCAGAGCCGCGGCCCTACCGGAAAATGCTTCGCAGGCTGGCGCGGCGGCGCCACGTGGGCGCCGGTGGCGCCGAGGCTGACGGCTGCCAGAATGCCCGCAGCCCCACGGGCTGTGGGGCCACGCGAGCGGCTGCCAAAGAGCTTTCCAACGAGGCACGGCTTTCCCTCCTGGCTCTTTGGGCGTGGGAGCTGTCGCCAGAGCCGCGGCCCTACCGGAAAATGCTTCGCAGGCTGGCGCGGGGGCGCCATGTGTGTGCAGGTGTCGCCGAGGCTGACGGCCGCCGGAAAGCCCACAGCCCCACAGGCTGTGGGGCCACGCGAGCAGCTGCCAAAGAGCTTTCCAACGAGGCACGGCTTTCCCTCCTGGCTCTTCGGGCGTGGGAGCTGTCGCCAGAGCCGTGGCCCTACCGGAAAATGCTTCGCAGGCTGGAGCGGCGGCGCCACGTGGGCGACGGTGGCGCCGAGGCTGACGGCCGCCGAAAAGCCCGCAGCCCCACGGGCTGTGGGGCCACGCGAGCGGCTGCCAAAGAGCTTTCCAACGAGGCACGGCTTTCCCTCCTGGCTCTTCGGGCGTGGGAGCTGTCGCCAGAGCCGCGGCCCTACCGGAAAATGCTTCGCAGGCTGGCGCGGTGGTGCCACGTGGTCGCCGGTGGCGCCGAGGCTGACGGCCGCCGGAAAGCCCGCAGCCCCACGGGATGTAGGACCACGCGAGCGGCTGCCAAAGAGCTTTCCAACGAGGCACTGCTTTCCCTCCTGGCTCTTCGGGCGTGGGAGCTGTCGCCAGAGACACGGCCCTACCGGAAAATGCTTCGCAGGCTGGCGCGGCGGCGCCACGTGTGCACTGGTGTCTCCGAGGCTGATGGCCGCCGGAAAGCCCGCAGCCCCACGGGCTGTGGGGCCACGCGAGCGGCTGCCAAAGAGCTTTCCAACGAGGCACGGCTTTCCCTCCTGGCTCTTCGGGCGTGGGAGCTGTCGCCAGAGCCGCGGCCCTACCGGAAAATGCTTCGCAGGCTGGCGCGGCGGCGCCACGTGGGCGCAGGTGGCGCCGAGGCTGACGGCCGCCGGAAAGCCCGCAGCCCCACGGGCTGTGGGGCTACGCGAGTGGCTGCCAAAGAGCTTTCCAACAAGGCACGGCTTTCCCTCCTGGCTCTTCGGGCGTGGGAGCTGTCGCCAGTGACGCGGCCCTACCGGAAAATGCTTCTCAGGCTGGCGTGGCGGCGCCACGTGGGCGCCGGTGTCGCCGAGGCTGATGGCCGCCGGAAAGCCCGCAGCCCCACGGGCTGTGGGGCTACGCGAGTGGCTGCCAAAGAGCTTTCCAACGAGGCACGGCTTTCCCTCCTGGCTCTTCGGGATTGGGAGCTGTCGCCTGAGCCGCGGACCTACCGGAAAATGCTTCGTAGGCAGGTGTGGCGTCGCCAAGTGGGCACCGGTGTTGCCAAGGCTGACGGCCGCCGGAAAGCCCGCAGCCCCACGGGCTGTGGGGCCACGCAAGCGACTGCCAAAGAGCTTTCCAAGGAGGCACGGCTTTCCCTCCTGGCTCTTCGGGCGTGGGAGCTGTCGCCAGAGCCACGGCCCTACCGGAAAATGCTTCGCAGGCTGGCGCAGCGGCGAGGCGTTGTCGCCGGTGTCGCCGAGGCTGACGGCTGCCGGAAAGCCCGCAGCCCCACGGGCTGTGGGGCCACGCGAGCGGCTGCCAAAGAGCTTTCCAACGAGGCACGGCTTTCCCTCCTGGCTCTTCGGGCGTGGGAGCTGTCGCCAGAGCCGCGGCCCTACCGGAAAATGCTTCGCAGGCTGGCGCGGCGGCGCCACGTGGGCGCAGGTGGCGCCGAGGCTGACGGCCGCCGGAAAGCCCGCAGCCCCACGGGCTGTGGGGCCACGCGAGCGGCTGCCAAAGAGCTTTCCAACGAGGCACGGCTTTCCCTCCTGGCTCTTCGGGCGTGGGAGCTGTCGCCAGAGACGCGGCCCTACCGGAAAATGCTTCGCAGGATGGTGCGGCGGCGCCACGTCGGCGCCGGTGTCGCCGAGGCTGACGGCCGCCAGAAAGCCCGCAGCCCCACGGGCTGTGGGGCCACGCGAGCGGCTGCCAAAGAGCTTTCCAACGAGACACGGCTTTCCATCCTGGCTCTTCGGGCGTGGGAGCTGTCGCCAGAGCCGCGGCCCTACCGGAAAATGCTTCTCAGGCTGGCGCGGCGGCGCCACGTGGGCGCCGGTGGCGCCGAGGCTGACGGCTGCCAGAATGCCCGCAGCCCCACGGGCTGTGGGGCCACGCGAGCGGCTGCCAAAGAGCTTTCCAACGAGGCACGGCTTTCCCTCCTGGCTCTTTGGGCGTGGGAGCTGTCGCCAGAGCCGCGGCCCTACCGGAAAATGCTTCGCAGGCTGGCGCGGGGGCGCCATGTGTGTGCAGGTGTCGCCGAGGCTGACGGCCGCCGGAAAGCCCACAGCCCCACAGGCTGTGGGGCCACGCGAGCAGCTGCCAAAGAGCTTTCCAACGAGGCACGGCTTTCCCTCCTGGCTCTTTGGGCGTGGGAGCTGTCGCCAGAGCTGTGGCCCTACCGGAAAATGCTTCGCAGGCTGGCGCAGCGGCGCCACGTGGACGCCGGTGTCGCCGAGGCTGACGGCCGCCGGAAAGCCCGCAGCCCCACGGGCTGTGGGGCCACGTGAGCGGCTGCCAAAGAGCTTTCCAACGAGGCACGGATTTCCCTCCTGGCTCTTCGGGCGTGGGAGCTGTCGCCAGAGCCGCGGCCCTACCGGAAAATGCTTCGCAGGCTGGTGCGGCGGGTCCACGTCGGCGCCGGTGGCGCCGAGGCTGACGGCCGCCGGAAAGCCCGCAGCCCCACGGGCTGTGGGGCCACGCGAGCGGCTGCCAAAGAGCTTTCCAAGGAGGCACGGCTTTCCCTCCTGGCTCTTCGGGCGTGGGAGCTGTCGCCAGAGCCGCGGCCCTACCGGAAAATGCTTCGCAGGCTGGCGCGGGGGCGCCATGTGGGCTCCGGTGTCGCCGAGGCTGACGTCCGCCGGAAAGCCCGCAACCCCACGGGCTGTGGGGCCACGCGAGCAGCTGCCAAAGAGCTTTCCAACGAGGCACGGCTTTCCCTCCTGGCTCTTCGGGCGTGGGAGCTGTCACCAGAGACGCGGCCCTACCGGAAAATGCTTCGCAGTCTGGCGCGGCGGCGCCACGTGGGCGCTGGTGTCGCCGAGGCTGACGGCCGCCGGAAAGCCCGCAGCCCCACGGGCTATGGGGCCACGCGAGCGGCTGCCAAAGAGCTTTCCAACGAGGCACGGCTTTCCCTCCTGGCTCTTCGGGCGTGGGAGCTGTCGCCAGAACCGCGGCCCTACCGGAAAATGCTTCGCAGGCTGGCGTGGCCGTGCCACGTGGGCCCCGGTGTCGCCGAGGCTGACGGCCGCCGGAAAGCCCGCAGCCCCACGGGCTGTGGGGCTACGCGAGTGGCTGCCAAAGAGCTTTCCAACGAGGCACGGCTTTCCCTCCTGGCTCTTCGGGCGTGGGAGCTGTCGCCAGAGACGCGGCCCTACCGGAAAATGCTTCTCAGGCTGGCGTGGCGGCGCCACGTGGGCGCCGGTGTCGCCGAGGCTGATGGCCGCCGGAAAGCCCGCAGCCCCACGGGCTGTGGGGCCACACGAGCGGCTGCCAAAGAGCTTTCCAACGAGGCACGGCTTTCCCTCCTGGCTCTTCGGGCGTGGGAGCTGTCGCCAGAGCCGCGGCCCTACCGGAAAATGCTTCGCAGGCTAGCGCGGCGGTGCCACGTGTTCGCCGGTGGCGCCGAGGCTGACGGCCGCCGGAAAGCCCGCAGCCCCACGGGATGTAGGACCACGCGAGCGGCTGCCAAAGAGCTTTCCAACGAGGCACTGCTTTCCCTCCTGGCTCTTCGGGCGTGGGAGCTGTCGCCAGAGACGCGGCCCTACCGGAAAATGCTTCGCAGGCTGGCGCGGCGGCGCCACGTGTGCACTGGTGTCGCCGAGGCTGATGGCCGCCGGAAAGCCCGCAGCCCCACGGGCTGTGGGGCCACGCGAGCGGCTGCCAAAGAGCTTTCCAACGAGGCACGGCTTTCCCTCCTGGCTCTTCGGGCGTGGGAGCTGTCGCCAGAGACGCGGCCCTACCGGAAAATGCTTCGCAGGCTGGCGCGGCGGCGCCACGTGTGCCCTGGTGTCGCCGAGGCTGACGGCCGCCGGAAAGCCCGCAGCCCCACGGGCTGTGGGGCCACGCGAGCGGCTGCCAAAGAGCTTTCCAACGAGGCACGGCTTTCCCTCCTGGCTCTTCGGGCGTGGGAGCTGTCGCCAGAGCTGTGGCCCTACCGGAAAATGCTTCGCAGGCTGGCGCAGCGGCGCCACGTGGACGCCGGTGTCGCCGAGGCTGACGGCCGCCGGAAAGCCCGCAGCCCCACGGGCTGTGGGGCCACGTGAGCGGCTGCCAAAGAGCTTTCCAACGAGGCACGGATTTCCCTCCTGGCTCTTCGGGCGTGGGAGCTGTCGCCAGAGACGCGGCCCTACCGGAAAATGCTTCGCAGGCTGGTGCGGCGGCGCCACGTCGGCGCCGGTGGCGCCGAGGCTGACGGCCGCCGAAAAGCCCGCAGCCCCACGGGCTGTGGGGCCACGCGAGCGGCTGCCAAAGAGCTTTCCAACGAGACACGGCTTTCCCTCCTGGCTCTTCAGGCGTGGGAGCTGTCGCCAGAGACGCGGCCCTACCGGAAAATGCTTCTGAGGCTGGTGCGGCGGCGCCACGTGGGCGCCGGTGTCGCTGAGGCTGACGGCCGCCGGAAAGCCCGCAGCCCCACGGGCTGTGGGGCCACACGAGCGGCTGCCAAAGAGCTTTCCAACGAGGCACGGCTTTCCCTCCTGGCTCTTCGGGCGTGGGAGCTGTCGCCAGAGCTGTGGCCCTACCGGAAAATGCTTCGCAGGCTGGCGCAGCGGCGCCACGTGGACGCCGGTGTCGCTGAGGCTGACGGCCGCCGGAAAGCCCGCAGCCCCACGGGCTGTGGGGCCACGCGAGCGGCTGCCAAAGAGCTTTCCAACGAGGCACGGCTTTCCCTCCTGGCTCTTCGGGCGTGGGAGCTGTCGCCAGAGACGCGGCCCTACCGGAAAATGCTTCGCAGGCTGGCGTGGGGGTGCCACGTGGGCGCTGGTGGCGCCGAGGCTGATGGCCGCTGGAAAGCCCGTAGCCCCACTTGCTGTGGGGCCACGTGAGCAGCTGCCAAAGAGCTTTCCAACGAGGCACGGCTTTCCCTCTTGGCTCTTCGGGCGTGGGAGCTGTCGCCAGAGCCGCGGCCCTACCGGAAAATGCTTCGCTGGCTGGCGCGGCGGCGCCACGTGGGCGCCGGTGTCGCCGAGGCTGACGGCCGCCGGAAAGCCCGCAGCCCCACGGGCTGTTGGGCCACGCGAGCGGCTGCCAAAGAGCTTTCCAAGGAGGCACGGCTTTCCCTCCTGGCTCTTCGGGCGTGGGAGCTGTCGCCAGAGCCGCGGCCCTACCGGAAAATGCTTCGCAGGCTGGCGCGGGGGCGCCATGTGGGCTCCGGTGTGGCCGAGGCTGACGTCCGCCGGAAAGCCCGCAACCCCACGGGCTGTGGGGCCACGCGAGCGGCTGCCAAAGAGCTTTCCAACGAGGCACGGCTTTCCCTCCTGGCTCTTCGGGCGTGGGAGCTGTCGCCAGAACCGCGGCCCTACCGGAAAATGCTTCGCAGGCTGGCGTGGCCGCACCACGTGGGCCCCGGTGTCGCCGAGGCTGACGGCCGCCGGAAAGCCCGCAGCCCCACGGGCTGTGGGGCTACGCGAGTGGCTGCCAAAGAGCTTTCCAACAAGGCACGGCTTTCCCTCCTGGCTCTTCGGGCGTGGGAGCTGTCGCCAGAGACGCGGCCCTACCGGAAAATGCTTCTCAGGCTGGCGTGGCGGCGCCACGTGGGCGCCGGTGTCGCCGAGGCTGATGGCCGCCGGAAAGCCCGCAGCCCCACGGGCTGTGGGGCCACGCGAGTGGCTGCCAAAGAGCTTTCCAACGAGGCACGGCTTTCCCTCCTGGCTCTTCGGGATTGGGAGCTGTCGCCTGAGCCGCGGACCTACCGGAAAATGCTTCGTAGGCAGGTGTGGCGTCGCCAAGTGGGCACCGGTGTTGCCAAGGCTGACGGCCGCCGGAAAGCCCGCAGCCCCACGGGCTGTGGGGCCACGCGAGCGGCTGCCAAAGATCTTTCCAACGAGGCACGGCTTTCCCTCCTGGCTCTTCGGGCGTGGGAGCTGTCGCCAGAGCCGCGGCCCTACCGGAAAATGCTTCGCAGGCTGGCGCAGCGGCGAGGCGTTGTCGCCGGTGTCGCCGAGGCTGACGGCTGCCGGAAAGCCCGCAGCCCCACTGGCTGTGGGGCCACGCGAGCGGCTGCCAAAGAGCTTTCCAACGAGGCACGGCTTTCCCTCCTGGCTCTTCGGGCGTGGGAGCTGTCGCCAGAGCCGCGGCCCTACCGGAAAATGCTTCGCAGGCTGGCGCGGCGGCGCCACGTGAGCGCAGGTGGCGCCGAGGCTGACGGCCGCCGGAAAGCCCGCAGCCCCACGGGCTGTGGGGCCACGCGAGCGGCTGCCAAAGAGCTTTCCAACGAGGCACGGCTTTCCCTCCTGGCTCTTCGGGCGTGGGAGCTGTCGCCAGAGACGCGGCCCTACCGGAAAATGCTTCGCAGGCTGGCGCGGGGGCGCCATGTGTGTGCAGGTGTCGCCGAGGCTGACGGCCGCCGGAAAGCCCACAGCCCCACGGGCTGTGGGGCCACGCGAGCAGCTGCCAAAGAGCTTTCCAACGAGGCACGGCTTTCCCTCCTGGCTCTTCGGGCGTGGGAGCTGTCGCCAGAGCCGTGGCCCTACCGGAAAATGCTTCGCAGGCTGGAGCGGCGGCGCCACGTGGGCGACGGTGGCGCCGAGGCTGACGGCCGCCGGAAAGCCCGCAGCCCCACGGGCTGTGGGGCCACGCGAGCGGCTGCCAAAGAGCTTTCCAACGAGGCACGGCTTTCCCTCCTGGCTCTTCGGGCGTGGGAGCTGTCGCCAGAGCCGCGGCCCTACCGGAAAATGCTTCGCAGGCTGGCGCGGCGGTGCCACGTGGTCGCCGGTGGCGCCGAGGCTGACGGCCGCCGGAAAGCCCGCAGCCCCACGGGATGTAGGACCACGCGAGCGGCTGCCAAAGAGCTTTCCAACGAGGCACTGCTTTCCCTCCTGGCTCTTCGGGCGTGGGAGCTGTCGCCAGAGCCGCGGCCCTACCGGAAAATGCTTCGCAGGCTGGTGCGGCGGCGCCACGTCGGCGCCGGTGGCGCCGAGGCTGACGGCTGCCGAAAAGCCCGCAGCCCCACGGGCTGTGGGGCCACGCGAGCGGCTGCCAAAGAGCTTTCCAACGAGACACGGCTTTCCCTCCTGGCTCTTCAGGCGTGGGAGCTGTCGCCAGAGCCGCGGCCCTACCGGAAAATGCTTCTCAGGCTGGTGCGGCGGCGCCACGTGGGCGCCGGTGTCGCTGAGGCTGACGGCCGCCGGAAAGCCCGCAGCCCCACGGGCTGTGGGGCCACGCGAGCGGCTGCCAAAGAGCTTTCCAACGAGGCACGGCTTTCCCTCCTGGCTCTTCGGGCGTGGGAGCTGTCGCCAGAGACGCGGCCCTACCGGAAAATGCTTCGCAGGCTGGCGTGGGGGTGCCACGTGGGCGCCGGTGGCGCCGAGGCTGATGGCCGCCGGAAAGCCCGCAGCCCCACGGGCTGTGGGGCCACGCGAGCGGCTGCCAAAGAGCTTTCCAACGAGGCACGGCTTTCCGTCCTGGCTCTTCGGGCGTGGGAGCTGTCGCCAGAGACGCGGCCCTACTGGAAAATGCTTCGCAGGCTGGTGCGGCGGCGCCACGTGGTCGCGGTGGCGCCGAGGCTGACGGCCGCCGGAAAGCCCGCAGCCCCACGGGCTGTGGGGCCACGCGAGCGGCTGCCAAAGAGGTTCCAACGAGGCACGGCTTTCCCACCTGGCTCTTCGGGTGTGGGAGCTGTCGCCAGAGACGCGGCCCTACCGGAAAATGCTTCGCAGCCTGGCGCAGGGGCGCCACGTGGGCGCCGGTGTCGCCGAGGCTGATGGCCGCGGAAAGCCCGCAGCCCACGGGCTGTGGGGCCACGCGAGCGGCTGCCAAAGAGGTTTCCAACGAGGCACGGCTTTCCCACCTGGCCTCTTCGGGTGTGGGAGCTGTCGCCAGAGACGCGGCCCCTACCGGAAAAATGCTTCGCAGCCTGGCGCAGGGGCGCCACGTGGGCGCCGGTGTCAGCCGAGGCTGACGGCCGCCGGAAAGCCCGCAGCCCCACGGGCTGTGGGCCACGCGACGCGGGCTGCAAAGAGCTTTCCAACGAGGCACGGCTTTCCCTCCTGGCTCTTCGGGCGTGGGAGCTGTCGCCAGAGCTGTGGCCCCTACCGGAAAATGCTTCGCAGGCTGGCGCAGCGGCGCCACGTGGACGCCGGTGTCGCCGAGGCTGACGGCCGCCGGAAAGCCCGCAGCCCCACGGGCTGTGGGGCCACGTGAGCGGCTGCCAAAGAGCTTTCCAACGAGGCACGGATTTCCCTCCTGGCTCTTCGGGGCGTGGGAGCTGTCGCCAGAGACGCGGCCCTACCGGAAAATGCTTCGCAGGCTGGTGCGGCGGCGCCACGTCGGCGCCGGTGGCGCCGAGGCTGACGGCCGCCGAAAAGCCCGCAGCCCCACGGCTGTGGGGCCACGCGAGCGGCTGCCAAAGAGCTTTCCAACGAGACACGGCTTTCCCTCCTGGCCTCTTCAGGCGTGGGAGCTGTCGCCAGAGACGCGGCCCTACCGGAAAATGCTTCTCAGGCTGGTGCGGCGGCGCCACGTGAGCGCCGGTGTCGCTGAGGCTGACGGCCGCCGGAAAGCCCGCAGCCCCACGGGCTGTGGGGGCCACACGAGCGGCTGCCAAAGAGCTTTCCAACGAGGCACGGCTTTCCTCCTGGCTCTTCGGGCGTGGGAGCTGTCGCCAGAGCTGTGGCCCTACCGGAAAATGCTTCGCAGGCTGGCGCAGCGGCGCCACGTGGACGCCGGTGTCGCCGAGGCTGACGGCCGCCGGAAAGCCCGCAGCCCCACGGGCTGTGGGGCCACGTGAGCGGTCGTGCCAAAGAGCTTTCCAACGAGGCACGGATTTCCCTCCTGGCTCTTCGGGCGTGGGAGCTGTCGCCAGAGCCGCGGCCCTACCGGAAAATGCTTCGCAGGCTGGTGCGGCGGGTCCACGTCCGGCGCGGTGGCGCCGAGGCTGACGGCCGCCGAAAAGCCCGCAGCCCCACGGGCTGTGGGGCCACGCGAGCGGCTGCCAAAGAGCTTTCCAACGAGACACGGCTTTCCCTCCTGGCTCTTCGGGCGTGGGAGCTGTCGCCAGAGCCGCGGCCCTACCGGAAAATGCTTCGCAGGATGGTGCGGCGGCGCCACGTGGGCGCCGGTGTCGCTGAGGCTGACGGCCGCCGGAAAGCCCGCAGCCCCACAGGCTGTGGGGCCACGCGAGCGGCTGACCAAAGAGCTTTCCAACGAGGCACGGCTTTCCCTCCTGGCTCTTCGGGCGGTGGGAGCTGTCGCCAGAGACGCGGCCCTACCGGAAAATGCTTCGCAGGCTGGCGTGGGGTGCCACGTGGGCGCTGGTGGCGCCGAGGCTGATGGCCGCTGGAAAGCCCGTAGCCCCACTTGCTGTGGGGCCACGTGAGCAGCTGCCAAAGAGCTTTTCCAACGAGGCACGGCTTTCCCTCTTGGCTCTTCGGGCGTGGGAAGCTGTCGCCAGAGCCGCGGCCCCTACCGGAAAATGCTTCGCAGGCTGGCGCGGCGGCGCCACGTCGGCGCCGGTGTCGCCGAGGCTGACGGCCGCCGGAAAGCCCGCAGCCCCACGGGCTGTGGGGCCACGCGAGCGGCTGCCAAAGAGCTTTCCAAGGAGGCACGGCTTTCCCTCCTGGCTCTTCGGGGCGTGGGAGCTGTCGCCAGAGCCGCGGCCCTACCGGAAAATGCTTCGCAGGCTGGCGCGGGGGCGCCATGTGGGCTCCGGTGTCGCCGAGGCTGACGTCCGCCGGAAAGCCCGCAACCCCACGGGCTGTGGGGCCACGCGAGCGGCTGCCAAAGAGCTTTCCAACGAGGCACGGCTTTCCCTCCTGGCTCTTCGGGCGTGGGAGCTGTCGCCAGAACCGCGGCCCTACCGGAAATGCTTCGCAGGCTGGCGTGGCCGCGCCACGTGGGCCCCGGTGTCGCCGAGGCTGACGGCCCGCCGGAAAGCCCGCAGCCCCACGGGCTGTGGGGCTACGCGAGTGGCTGCCAAAGAGCTTTCCAACAAGGCACGGCTTTCCCTCCTGGCTCTTCGGGCGTGGGAGCTGTCGCCAGAGACGCGGGCCCTACCGGAAAATGCTTCGCAGGCTGGCGTGGCGGCGCCACGTGGGCGCCGGTGTCGCCGAGGCTGTTGGCCGCCGGGAAAGCCCGCAGCCCCACGGGCTGTGGGGCTACGCGAGTGGCTGCCAAAGAGCTTTCCAACGAGGCACGGCTTTCCTCCTGGCTCTTCGGGATTGGGAGCTGTCGCCTGAGCCGCGGACCTACGGAAAATGCTTCGTAGGCAGGTGTGGCGTCGCCAAGTGGGCACCGGTGTTGCCAAGGCTGACGGCCGCCGGAAAGCCCGCAGCCCCACGGGCTGTGGGGCCACGCAAGCGACTGCCAAAGAGCTTTCCAACGAGGCACGGCTTTCCCTCCTGGCTCTTCGGGCGTGGGAGCTGTCGCCAGAGCCACGGCCCTACCGGAAAATGCTTCGCAGGCTGGCGCGGCGGCGCCACATGGGCGCCGGTGTCACCGAGGCTGACGGCCGCCCGGAAAGCCCGCAGCCCCAACGGGCTGTGGGGCCACGCGAGCGGCTGCCAAAGATCTTTCCAAGGAGGCACGGCTTTCCCTCCTGGCTCTTCGGGCGTGGGAGCTGTCGCCAGAGCCGCGGCCCTACCGGAAAATGCTTCGCAGGCTGGCGCAGCGGCGAGGCGTTGTCGCCGGTGTCGCCGAGGCTGAGGCTGCCGGAAAGCCCGCAGCCCCCACTGGCTGTGGGGCCACGCGAGCGGCTGCCAAGAGCTTTCCAACGAGGCACGGCTTTCCCTCCTGGCTCTTCGGGCGTGGGAGCTGTCGCCAGAGCCGCGGGCCCCTACCGGAAAATGCTTCGCAGGCTGGCGCGGCGGCGCCACGTGGGCGCAGGTGGCGCCGAGGCTGACGGGCCGCCGGAAAGCCCGCAGCCCCACGGGCTGTGGGGCCACGCGAGCGGCTGCCAAAGAGCTTTCCAACGAGGCACGGCTTTCCCCTCCTGGCTCCTTCGGGCGTGGGAGCTGTCGCCAGAGACGCGGCCCCTACCGGAAAATGCTTCGCAGGATGGTGCGGCGGCGCCACGTCGGCGCCGGTGTCGCCGAGGCTGACGGCCGCCAGAAAGCCCGCAGCCCCACGGGCTGTGGGGCCACGCGAGCGGCTGCCAAAGAGCTTTCCAACGAGACACGGCTTTCCATCCTGGCTCTTCGGGCGTGGGAGCTGTCGCCAGAGCCGCGGCCCTACCGGGAAAATGCTTCGCAGGCTGGCGCGGCGGCGCCACGTGGGGCGCCGGTGGCGCCGAGGCTGACGGCTGCCAGAATGCCCGCAGCCCCACGGGCTGTGGGGCCACGCGAAGCGGCTGCCAAAGAGCTTTCCAACGAGGCACGGCTTTCCCTCCTGGCTCTTTGGGCGTGGGAGCTGTCGCCAGAGCCGCGGCCCTACCGGAAAATGCTTCGCAGGCTGGCGCGGGGGGGCGCCATCTGTGTGCAGGTGGCGCCGAGGCTGACGGCCGCCGGAAAGCCCACAGCCCCACGGGCTGTGGGGCCACGCGAGCAGCTGCCAAAGAGCTTTCCAACGAGGCACGGCTTTTCCCTCCTGGCTCTTCGGGCGTGGGAGCTGTCGCCAGAGCCGTGGCCCTACCGGAAAATGCTTCGCAGGCTGGAGCGGGCGGCGCCACGTGGGCGACGGTGGCGCCGAGGCTGACGGCCGCCGGAAAGCCCGCAGCCCCACGGGCTGTGGGGCCCCGCGAGCGGCTGCCAAAGAGTCTTTCCAACGAGGCACGGCTTTCCCTCCTGGCTCTTCGTGGCGTGGGAGCTGTCGCCAGAGCCGCCGGCCCCTACCGGAAAATGCTTCGCAGGCTGGCGCGGCGGTGCCACGTGGTCGCCGGTGGCGCCGAGGCTGACGGCCGCCGGAAAGCCCGCAGCCCCACGGGATGTAGGACCACGCTGAGCGGCTGCCAAAGAGCTTTCCAACGAGGCACTGCTTTCCCTCCTGGCTCTTCGGGCGTGGGAGCTGTCGCCAGAGACGCGGCCCTACCGGAAAATGCTTCGCAGGCTGGCGCGGCGGCGCCACGTGTGCACTGGTGTCGCCGAGGCTGATGGCCGCCGGAAAGCCCGCAGCCCCCACGGGCTGTGGGGCCACGCGAGCGGCTGCCAAAGAGCTTTCCAACGAGGCACGGCTTTCCCTCCTGGCTCTTCGGGCGTGGGAGCTGTCGCCAGAGACGCGGCCCTACCGGGAAAATGCTTCGCAGGCTGGCGCGGCGGCGCCACGTGTGCCCTGGTGTCGCCGAGGCTGACGGCCGCCGAAAGCCCGCAGCCCCACGGGCTGTGGGGCCACGCGAGCGGCTGCCAAAGAGCTTCTCCAACGAGGCACGGCTTTCCCTCCTGGCTCTTCGGGCGTGGGAGCTGTCGCCAGAGACGCGGCCCTACTGGAAAATGCTTCACAGGCTGGTGCGGCGGCGCCACGTGGGTCGCGGGTGGCGCCGAGGCTGACGGCCGCCGGAAAGCCCGCAGCCCCACGGGCTGTGGGGCCACGCGAGCGCGGCTGCCAAAGAGGTTTCCAACGAGGCACGGCTTTCCCACCTGGCTCTTCGGGTGTGGGAGCTGTCGCCAGAGCCGCGGCCCTACCGGAAAATGCTTCGCAGCCTGGCGCAGGGGCGCCACGTGGGCGCCGGTGTCGCCGAGGCTGACGGCCCGCCGGAAAGCCCGCAGCCCCACGGGCTGTGGGGCCACGCGAGCGGCTGCCAAAGAGCTTTCCAACGAGGCACGGCTTTCCCTCCTGGCTCTTCGGGCGTGGGAGCTGTCGCCAGAGACGCGGCCCCTACCGGAAAATGCTTCGCAGGCTGGCGCGGGCGGCGCCACGTGTCGCAGGTGTCGCCGAGGCTGACGGCCGCCCGAAAAGCCCGCAGCCCCACGGGCTGTGGGGCCACGCGAGCGGCTGCCAAAGAGCTTTCCAACGAGGCACGGCTTTCCCTCCTGGCTCTTCGGGCGTGGGAGCTGTCGCCAGAGACGCGGCCCTACCGGAAAATGCTTCGCAGGCTGGCGCGGCGGGGCCACGTGTGCCCTGGTGTCGCCGAGGCTGACGGCCGCCGAAAAGCCCGCAGCCCCACGGGCTGTGGGGCCACGCGAGCGGCTGCCAAAGAGCTTTCCAAGGAGGCACGGCTTTCCCTCCTGGCTCTTCGGGCGTGGGAGCTGTCGCCAGAGGACGCGGCCCTACCGGATAATGCTTTGCAGGCTGGCGCGGCGGCGGCACGTGGGCGCCGGTGTCACCGAGGCTGATGGCCGACGGAAAGCCCGCAGCCCCACGGGCTGTGGGGCCACGCGAGCGGCTGCCAAAGAGCTTTCCAACGAGGCACGGCTTTCCCTCCTGGCTCTTCGGGCGTGGGAGCTGTTGCCAGAGCCGCGGCCTACCGGAAAATGCTTCGCAGTCTTGGGTGCGGCGGCGCCACATGGTCGCCGGTGTCGCCGAGGCTGACGGCCGCCGGGAAAGCCCGCAGCCCCACGGGCTGTGGGGCCACGCGAGCGGCTGCCAAAGAGGTTTCCAACGAGGCAACGGCTTTCCCTCCTGGCTCTTCAGGCGTGGGAGCTGTCGCCAGAGCCGCGGCCCCTACCGGAAAATGCTTCGCAGGCTGGTTGCGGCGGCGCCACGTTGGCGCAGGTGGCGCCGATGCTGACGGCGCCAGAAAGCCCGCAGCCCCACGGGCTGTGGGGCCACGCGAGCGGCTGCCAAAGAGCTTTCCAACGAGGCACAGCTTTCCCTCCTGGCTCTTCGGGCGTGGGAGCTGTCGCCAGAGACGCGGCCCTAGCGGAAAATGCTTCGCAGGCTGGCGCGGCGGAGCCACGTGGGCGCCGGTGTCGCCGAGGCTGACGGCCGCCGGAAAAGCCCGCAGCCCCACGGGCTGTGGGGCCACGCGAGCGGCTGCCAAAGAGCTTTCCCAACGAGGCATGGCTTTCCCTCCTGGCTCTTCGGGCGTGGAGCTGTCGCCAGAGATGCGGCCCTACCGGAAAATGCTTCGCAGGCTGGTGCGGCGGCGCCACGTGGGCGCCGGGTGGCGCCGAGGCTGACGGCCGCCGAAAAGCCCGCAGCCCCACGGCTGTGGGGCCACGCGAGCGGCTGCCAAAGAGCTTTCCAACGAGGCACGGCTTTCCCTCCTGGCTCTTCGGGCGTGGGAGCTGTCGCCAGAGCCGCGGCCCTACCGGAAAATGCTTCGCAGGCTGGTGCGGCGACGCCACGTGGGTGCCGGTGGCGCCGATGCTGACGGCCGCCAGAAAGCCCGCAGCCCCACGGGCTGTGGGGCCACGCGAGCGGCTGCCAAAGAGCTTTCCAACGAGACACGGCTTTCCCTCCTGGCTCTTCGGGCGTGGGAGCTGTCGCCAGAGACGCGGCCCTACTGGAAAATGCTTCGCAGGCTGGTGCGGCGGCGCCCACGTGGGCGCTGGTGTCGCCGAGGCTGACGGCCGCCGGAAAGCCCGCAGCCCCACGGGCTGTGGGGCCACGTGAGCGGCTGCCAAAGAGCTTTCCAACGAGGCACTGCTTTCCCTCCTGGCTCTTCGGGCGTGGGAGCTGTCGCCAGAGCCGCGGCCCTACCGGAAAATGCTTCGCAGTCTGGCGTGGCGGCGCCACGTGGGCGCTGGTGTCGCCGAGGCTGACGGCCGCCGGAAAGCCGCAGCCCACGGGCTATGAGGCCACGCGAGTGGCTGCCAAAGAGCTTTCCAACGAGGCACGGCTTTCCCTCCTGGCTCTTCGGGCGTGGGAGCTGTCGCCAGAACCGCGGCCCTACCGGAAAATGCTTCGCAGGCTGGCGTTGGCCGCGCCACGTGGGCCCCGGTGTCGCCGAGGCTGACGGCCGCCGGAAAGCCCGCAGCCCCAGGGCTGTGGGGCTACGCGAGTGGCTGCCAAAGAGCTTTCCAACAAGGCACGGCTTTCCCTCCTGGCTCTTCGGGCGTGGGAGCTGTCGCCAGAGACGCGGCCCTACCGGAAAATGCTTCTCAGGCTGGCGTGGCGGCGCCACGTGGGCGCCGGTGTCGCCGAGGCTGATGGCCGCCGGAAAGCCCGCAGCCCCACGGGCTGTGGGGCTACGCGAGTGGCTGCCAAAGAGCTTTCCAACGAGGCACGGCTTTCCCTCCTGGCTCTTCGGGATTGGGAGCTGTCGCCTGAGCCGCGGACCTACCGGAAAATGCTTCGTAGGCAGGTGTGGCGTCGCCAAGTGGGCACCGGTGTTGCCAAGGCTGACGGCCGCCGGAAAGCCCGCAGCCCCACGGGCTGTGGGGCCACGCAAGCGACTGCCAAAGAGCTTTCCAAGGAGGCACGGCTTTCCCTCCTGGCTCTTCGGGCGTGGGAGCTGTCGCCAGAGCCACGGCCCTACCGGAAAATGCTTCGCAGGCTGGCGCGGCGGCGCCACATGGGCGCCGGTGTCACCGAGGCTGACGGCCCCCCGGAAAGCCCGCAGCCCCACGGGCTGTGGGGCCACGCGAGCGGCTGCCAAAGATCTTTCCAACGAGGCACGGCTTTCCCTCCTGGCTCTTCGGGCGTGGGAGCTGTCGCCAGAGCCGCGGCCCTACCGGAAAATGCTTCGCAGGCTGGCGCAGCGGCGAGGCGTTGTCGCCGGTGTCGCCGAGGCTGACGGCTGCCGGAAAGCCCGCAGCCCCACGGGCTGTGGGGCCACGCGAGCGGCTGCCAAAGAGCTTTCCAACGAGGCACGGCTTTCCCTCCTGGCTCTTCGGGCGTGGGAGCTGTCGCCAGAGCCGCGGCCCTACCGGAAAATGCTTCGCAGGCTGGCGCGGCGGCGCCACGTGGGCGCAGGTGGCGCCGAGGCTGACGGCCGCCGGAAAGCCCGCAGCCCCACGGGCTGTGGGGCCACGCGAGCGGCTGCCAAAGAGCTTTCCAACGAGGCACGGCTTTCCCTCCTGGCTCTTCGGGCGTGGGAGCTGTCGCCAGAGACGCGGCCCTACCGGAAAATGCTTCGCAGGATGGTGCGGCGGCGCCACGTCGGCGCCGGTGTCGCCGAGGCTGACGGCCGCCAGAAAGCCCGCAGCCCCACGGGGTGTGGGGCCACGCGAGCGGCTGCCAAAGAGCTTTCCAACGAGACACGGCTTTCCATCCTGGCTCTTCGGGCGTGGGAGCTGTCGCCAGAGCCGCGGCCCTACCGGAAAATGCTTCGCAGGCTGGCGCGGCGGCGCCACGTGGGCGCCGGTGGCGCCGAGGCTGACGGCTGCCAGAATGCCCGCAGCCCCACGGGCTGTGGGGCCACGCGAGCGGCTGCCAAAGAGCTTTCCAACGAGGCACGGCTTTCCCTCCTGGCTCTTTGGGCGTGGGAGCTGTCGCCAGAGCCGCGGCCCTACCGGAAAATGCTTCGCAGGCTGGCGCGGGGGCGCCATGTGTGTGCAGGTGGCGCCGAGGCTGACGGCCGCCGGAAAGCCCACAGCCCCACAGGCTGTGGGGCCACGCGAGCAGCTGCCAAAGAGCTTTCCAACGAGGCACGGCTTTCCCTCCTGGCTCTTCGGGCGTGGGAGCTGTCGCCAGAGCCGCGGCCCTACCGGAAAATGCTTCGCAGGCTGGAGCGGCGGCGCCACGTGGGCGACGGTGGCGCCGAGGCTGACGGCCGCCGGAAAGCCCGCAGCCCCACGGGCTGTGGGGCCACGCGAGCGGCTGCCAAAGAGCTTTCCAACGAGGCACGGCTTTCCCTCCTGGCTCTTCGGGCGTGGGAGCTGTCGCCAGAGCCGCGGCCCTACCGGAAAATGCTTCGCAGGCTGGCGCGGCGGTGCCACGTGTTCGCCGGTGGCGCCGAGGCTGACGGCCGCCGGAAAGCCCGCAGCCCCACGGGATGTAGGACCACGCGAGCGGCTGCCAAAGAGCTTTCCAACGAGGCACTGCTTTCCCTCCTGGCTCTTCGGGCGTGGGAGCTGTCGCCAGAGACGCGGCCCTACCGGAAAATGCTTCGCAGGCTGGCGCGGCGGCGCCACGTGTGCACTGGTGTCGCCGAGGCTGATGGCCGCCGGAAAGCCCGCAGCCCCACGGGCTGTGGGGCCACGCGAGCGGCTGCCAAAGAGCTTTCCAACGAGGCACGGCTTTCCCTCCTGGCTCTTCGGGCGTGGGAGCTGTCGCCAGAGACGCGGCCCTACCAGAAAATGCTTCGCAGGCTGGCGCGGCGGCGCCACGTGTGCCCTGGTGTCGCCGAGGCTGACGGCCGCCGGAAAGCCCGCAGCCCCACGGGCTGTGGGGCCACGCGAGCGGCTGCCAAAGAGCTTTCCAACGAGGCACGGCTTTCCCTCCTGGCTCTTCGGGCGTGGGAGCTGTCGCCAGAGCTGTGGCCCTACCGGAAAATGCTTCGCAGGCTGGCGCAGCGGCGCCACGTGGACGCCGGTGTCGCCGAGGCTGACGGCCGCCGGAAAGCCCGCAGCCCCACGGGCTGTGGGGCCACGTGAGCGGCTGCCAAAGAGCTTTCCAACGAGGCACGGATTTCCCTCCTGGCTCTTCGGGCGTGGGAGCTGTCGCCAGAGACGCGGCCCTACCGGAAAATGCTTCGCAGGCTGGTGCGGCGGCGCCACGTCGGCGCCGGTGGCGCCGAGGCTGACGGCCGCCGAAAAGCCCGCAGCCCCACGGGCTGTGGGGCCACGCGAGCGGCTGCCAAAGAGCTTTCCAACGAGACACGGCTTTCCCTCCTGGCTCTTCAGGCGTGGGAGCTGTCGCCAGAGCCGCGGCCCTACCGGAAAATGCTTCTCAGGCTGGTGCGGCGGCGCCACGTGGGCGCCGGTGTCGCTGAGGCTGACGGCCGCCGGAAAGCCCGCAGCCCCACGGGCTGTGGGGCCACACGAGCGGGGGCTACCAAAGAGCTTTCCAACGAGGCACGGCTTTTCCCTCCTGGCTCTTCGGGCGTGGGAGCTGTCGCCAGAGCTGTGGCCCTACCGGAAAATGCTTCGCAGGCTGGCGCAGCGGCGCCACGTGGACGCCGGTGTCGCCGAGGCTGACGGCCGCCGGAAAGCCCGCAGCCCCACGGGCTGTGGGGCCACGTGAGCGGCTGCCAAAGAAGCTTTCCAACGAGGCACGGATTTCCCTCCTGGCCTCTTCGGGCGTGGGAGCTGTCGCCAGAGCCGCGGCCCTACCGGAAAATGCTTCGCAGGCTGGTGCGGCGGGTCCACGTCGGCGCCGGTGGCGCCGAGGCTGACGGCCGCCGAAAAGCCCGCAGCCCCACGGGGCTGTGGGGCCACGCGAGCGGCTGCCAAAGAGCTTTTCCAACGAGGACACGGCTTTCCCTCCTGGCTCTTCAGGCGTGGGAGCTGTCCGCCAGAGCCGCGGCCCTACCGGAAAATGCTTCTCAGGCTGGTGCGGCGGCGCCACGTGGGCGCCGGTGTCGCTGAGGCTGACGGCCGCCGGAAAGCCCGCAGCCCCACGGGCTGTGGGGCCACGCGAGCGGCTGCCAAAGAGCTTTCCAACGAGGCACGGCTTTCCCTCCTGGCTCTTCGGGCGTGGGAGCTGTCGCCAGAGACGCGGCCCTACCGGAAAATGCTTCGCAGGCTGGCGTGGGGGGTGCCACGTGGGCGCCGGTGGCGCCGAGGCTGATGGCCGCCGGAAAGCCCGCAGCCCCACGGGCTGTGGGGCCACGCGAGCGGCTGCCAAAGAGCTTTCCAACGAGGCACGGCTTTCCCTCCTGGCTCTTCGGGCGTGGGAGCTGTCGCCAGAGACGCGGCCCTACCGGAAAATGCTTCGCAGGCTGGCGCGGCGGCGCCACGTGGTCGCAGGTGTCGCCGAGGCTGACGGCCGCCGAAAAGCCCGCAGCCCCACGGGCTGTGGGGCCACGCGAGCGGCTGCCAAAGAGCTTTCCAACGAGGCACGGCTTTCCCTCCTGGCCTCTTCGGGCGTGGGAGCTGTCGCCAGAGCCGCGGCCCTACCGGAAAATGCTTCGCAGGCTGGCGCGGCGGGGCCACGTGTGCCCTGGTGTCGCCGAGGCTGACGGCCGCCGAAGAGCCCGCAGCCCCACGGGCTGTGGGGCCACGCGAGCGGCTGCCAAAGAGCTTTCCAAGGAGGCACGGCTTTCCCTCCTGGCTCTTCGGGCGTGGAGCTGTCGCCAGAGACGCGGCCCTACCGGATAATGCTTTGCAGGCTGGCGCGGCGGCGGCACGTGGGCGCCGGTGTCACCGAGGCTGACGGCCGACGGAAAGCCCGCAGCCCCACGGGCTGTGGGGCCACGCGAGCGGCTGCCAAAGAGCTTTCCAACGAGGCACGGCTTTCCCTCCTGGCTCTTCGGGCGTGGGAGCTGTTGCCAGAGCCGCGGCCCTACCGGAAAATGCTTCGCAGGCTGGCGCGGCGGCGCCACGTGGGCGCCGGTGGCGCCGAGGCTGACGGCTGCCAGAATGCCCGCAGCCCCACGGGCTGTGGGGCCACGCGAGCGGCTGCCAAAGAGCTTTCCAACGAGGCACGGCTTTCCCTCCTGGCTCTTTGGGCGTGGGAGCTGTCGCCAGAGCCGCGGGCCCTACCGGAAAATGCTTCGCAGGCTGGCGCGGGGGCGCCATGTGTGTGCAGGTGGCGCCGAGGCTGACGGCCGCCGGAAAGCCCACAGCCCCACCAGGGCTGTGGGGCCACGCGAGCAGCTGCCAAAGAGCTTTCCAACGAGGCACGGCTTTCCCTCCTGGCTCTTCGGGCGTGGGAGCTGTCGCCCAGAGCCGCGGCCCTACCGGAAAATGCTTCGCAGGCTGGAGCGGCGGCGCCACGTGGGCGACGGTGGCGCCGAGGCTGACGGCCGCCGGAAAGCCCGCAGCCCCACGGGCTGTGGGCCACGCGAGCGGCTGCCAAAGAGCTTTCCAACGAGGCACGGCTTTCCCTCCTGGCTCTTCGGGGCGTGGGAGCTGTCGCCAGAGCCGCGGCCCTACCGGAAAATGCTTCGCAGGCTGGCGCGGCGGTGCCACGTGTTCGCCGGTGGCGCCGAGGCTGACGGCCGCCGGAAAGCCCGCAGCCCCACGGGATGTAGGACCACGCGAGCGGCCTGCCAAAGAGCTTTCCAACGAGGCACTGCTTTCCCTCCTGGCTCTTCGGGCGTGGGAGCTGTCGCCAGAGACGCGGCCCTACCGGAAAATGCTTCGCAGGCTGGCGCGGCGGCGCCACGTGTGCACTGGTGTCGCCGAGGCTGATGGCCGCCGGAAAGCCCGCAGCCCCAACGGGCTGTGGGCCACGCGAGCGGCTGCCAAAGAGCTTTCCAACGAGGCACGGCTTTCCCTCCTGGCTCTTCGGGCGTGGGAGCTGTCGCCAGAGACGCGGGCCCTACCAGAAAATGCTTCGCAGGCTGGCGCGGCGGCGCCACGTGTGCCCTGGTGTCGCCGAGGCTGACGGCCGCCGGAAAGCCCGCAGCCCCACGGGCTGTGGGGCCACGCGAGCGGCTGCCAAAGAGCTTTCCAACGAGGCACGGCTTTCCCTCCTGGCTCTTCGGGCGTGGGAGCTGTCGCCAGAGCTGTGGCCCTACCGGAAAATGCTTCGCAGGCTGGCGCAGCGGCGCCACGTGGACGCCGGTGTCGCCGAGGCTGACGGCCGCCGGAAAGCCCGCAGCCCCACGGGCTGTGGGGCCACGTGAGCGGCTGCCAAAGAGCTTTCCAACGAGGCACGGATTTCCCTCCTGGCTCTTCGGGCGTGGGAGCTGTCGCCAGAGACGCGGCCCTACCGGAAAATGCTTCGCAGGCTGGTGCGGCGGCGCCACGTCGGCGCCGGTGGCGCCGAGGCTGACGGCCGCCGAAAAGCC